>NC_068355.1:145729301-145806499 GCF_020536995.1 Dreissena polymorpha | reverse complement strand
GCCTTTGGCGTGCATCATCCTAGTATCCATATATATACTCATACCAAGTTTCAATGGAATCCTTCAAAGCACTTCCAAGATATGGCTCCGGACACAAAAGTGCCGGACAAAACGGACAACGCCAAAACAATATCCCTCCGCCTATGGCAGGGGATAACAATTGACCATGCCACAACATGCAACAGTACCTACCTGTGGGTGGCGGTTGACTAGAAGACAATTGTTGTGAGAAGGGAGGCAACACTGCCATGCTTGGAGGGGCAACTGTCCTGTTGCTGGCCTTTACAGGCGAGGTCTCAAGGTCTGACTCTGCAAGAAGTTAGTATTAAGATTTAGGTGTCCTCAGCAAGTCTGAAGACAAATACACAATTATTTTTTTTACACATTTGATATGAGAATTATTCAATACATTGATGTTAATGTTTCATTGGTTTGACAAAAAATACTAGTATCCACCTGAAAACCATGATAAGATATTAGATTAAGTGGGTAAATTCGAATCTACCTCATACCATATTGCATATTACGAGTATTTAGTAAAGAAGCAAATACAGCAACATGGTAAATTAAACAGCAAGTGTGAGCGCAAGTACCTTCATTTGGGTTTATAATAATCGGCTCAATCTGCAACCATATGTACATCGCCTGACTGGTCCAGTATGAACCGGTGGTCCGGTGTGTACCAGGCAGGAGCACTGGATGCCTGCCAGATAAGAAGGGTCTGAACCCAGGCACTGGAGAAGGGTGGCTGTACATGTGTGGTGGAGGGGGCCCACCATGCCCAGCCATGGAACCAGGTGTGGAGGGGGGCCGCGAGGGGGCCACACAGCAGGCATGGAAGCTGTAGTATGCATAACCAAGGGGGTGTAGGATAAAATGCAGTCAATGAAATTTGCAGTTCAAGTTAAGCAAAAGTATATTATACTTATTACTGATGACAAAGAAAATGTTATATCACACCACTAATGACTATATGAAACTTTAAATCTGAGCAAGTCTGTTGAAAGACATTACCAGTGCAGGACTTGAGGGCTTATACTAGGTTCTATGGCTGATATCAGTAATGATTTCATAGAAAACAAAGTTATGGTCTTTTGAAATATTACCTTGGATAATGAATGAATTAGCAAGTGTTTTCAGTGATTTTTTTGCTCAAAATTACCACCAATTTCGGCTGCCTTCCCAATCACAAAATTCCAGGTATTTTCCCAAAATCTGACCAAAATTTCCTAAAAAAAGGCCAAATTACCAAAAAAAAATTTATCTTTTTTTTTTTAAGAAAGATGTCTCTTATGACTAAATTATGATTTCTTAAGTCTAGATCTCAACTTTATTTTTTAAACATCCTACAAAATACATAACTTTAATTTAGCCCTTTTGACAATAAATAATTCCCAAATTTGCCACTTTATTGATTAAAAAAATCTCAATTGGACCAGACTCCTTTTCCCAAAATGGCTAAAAAAAACCTGAACATTCACTTAAAAACAATATTAATTCATATTTATAATGCTCAATTTTTCCCACTTTCATGGTTAATTGCGCTATTTTCCCCAATTTCACGGTTTATTGCGCTAATTTTCCCAATTCAAATGGCACAGGCTGTAACAAATAAAAGCAAAAAATCATTTAACATTTAAACAAATGTAATAAATAAGAAACTTGATTGAATGTATAAAAACAAACGGATAAGAGCCCTACCATGTGACTGTGTAACTGGTATGGCAATCAAGGGGGGACCTGGAATGGCAGCTATCACATTCCTGGTACCACGTGGCAGTGTGTGTCTAAACTGACAGGCTGGCCGAGTGCACCCCCCAGGCTGGCTCTCATAGTAACAGACAGGCTTCTGGAAATGAATGCATGTTATTTGTAGCAATCAGTTTCCCCACAGTTTAATCAAATTATCATTCTGATGACTACACACAAATCTGGCACATAGATTAAAGGGACTTGTTCCATCCAGGTATAATACACTTATTTGAAAGAATCATGTTTCATTCTGATGATATGACAAAATTAATCTGATAACAAAGATACTTGTCCCCCCCCCCCCTCCAAAAAAAAAAATGCAAACTTTTGTCACAAATAGTGAACAATTATAAATTGCTCGAGTCTATAAGTTTCAATGGTTAAATATAAGTACACAAAATCTTATAACAAGTCCGTTTAAAATATTCAATAAAATAATTGTACTACGTCAAAACTATTTCAGGTACTTTTGATTGGGTAAATTACTAACAAAACAAATTTATTTAATAGATTACTCTGAAAATGATATTTTTCCTGATTTTTTGGGCAACAAAGGGTTACGAACTTTCAAAAAATGTTTTTTTACCAAAAACTGGTACAATGATAATACTGGATGAAATGCACAAATTCACCAAAAAACATTTGTAATTATGTTGTTAATTCTTGAAAATGTATATCCTAAGCTATATAAACTAGAAATACTACTTCAGAAAATTCACACAGAATAATGTTTACATTGTTCGTTTTAATTTCAACAAGCATATAGCCTCTTTTCCTATTTATTTCCAATTTATTCAGCAAACCAATACTTCTCAGCCACTAACCAGTAAAATTGACATTTTTACTAAATAAAAACATTTTCTACACTTTGAGACATTTTATTTAATATTTAATGTCTTAACAAACACCCAAAAGCTAATAAATTTAGATATCAAATCATGCTAGTCAATGCTGCAACTTTAAACATACTGTCACCCTCAGCCATACAAAAGTCCCTACCAGTTCAGGGTGTCTATTTGGACACTTTGGAGTCAGGCATCCACCCTGTAACCACTGAGGACAGCTAATTGTTGAACTTCTGGCCTCTTCCACATGCCGGAACGGACATGAAGAACCCTGCAAAATGTCAGACAATGCATGGTGATAAAGATGTGTGTATCTTTTTTTATTTTTTATTATTGACCTTTCGAGACAGTTAGATATTGAAATAGTGCTGCTTTCTTGAAATAGTTTCATGGTCTTAAGTGATTATTTTACTTAATCTCAGAATGATAATCACCCTGAAATGACATTTCAAATCGAAAGAAAAATCAAACAACAATAAAAGCAGCACAAGTTCAACTTTTGAGTATATACTATGGCAATTGTGACAATAATAATATATAAGTGTCGTTGTTGTTAATTTATTAATAATCAACTTACTAATTTAATTTTTGTTCTGCAATTTGCAGGTTGTATGTGTTGGTTCTGTAGCTTAAATAAATTGTTTATAATGCAATTGTATATTGAAGGAAAATTTTAAAAAGCACTTGTTTCAATACATGCCTTGATACACGAAGAATTGTAGAAGAAATGGCAGTCTTGGCCAATCTCGCCCATTCTTTTCAGCCTCGGAGGAGTGCAGTCTTCGATTTCCTGTCAGCATCCGGTGCAGGTCTTCTTATATCTTCAACTACCTCTGTTGTGAATCTTTAATAGGTTTGTCAACATACAAAAACTGGGAGTCCTTTACACAGAATATTGTCCACCACAACATTTACGATTCAATCAGACTTCATCACTCACACTCATTCATTTTACATACAACAATTAACACACCTTAACTAAGATCTAAATGTATTACATATTAATGTTTTTCAATTATATTTTTCAAAATTTGTTTTCACAATAATGCTGTAATTAGAATGCTGTAATTTTTGCACACAAAAAATACATATGTGCTAGGTTAGTTTTAATGCTAACAAAGAACAAGATAAATTATTTCATAATAATTTTTATCAATGTCAAAAACTTATTGTGTTTATTTGTTTATCTAATATTTAAAAATAATACAACAGTGTACATACTTTCAAACACAATATAATGACAACTGTATCAACCAAATGAAAGATTTTTATACACATTATAACAGGGATGCAAGTGAAATCTGAGTCAACCTAAAACTTAGTAAAAGGTGATTTTTAATTATGTTGGAGAAAAGGCACACTATATATCAGGGATTGAATACAAGCAATTGACCATAGTCGATAGAACTTAACACTTAAATCATGTCTTTTTTTTTTAATTCACATTTTGATATATAATGTGTTACAGTTTAGAAATTATATAATATTACACTTTGACCTTTTATGTTTGGATTCACTATGAACAATTGGAATCCAAAATTGTTTTGCTACCAAACACAAATCATAAATTATGTTTACACTTTTTACTTATTCCTTATTCACACATATATTTTAATTTGTGCACAATGTTGAAATATTAACCAATTAAGTATTGAAACTTAAGATACTTAAAAGATGTATCAATCCTGAAAATAAAAACACATGTTTATTATATAATAAAATAATTAACTTAGAAAGAATAAAAGCATTTAATTAAATTTAAATGTAACTAGAAATGGCGAGGCAGAGGCCAACGCGTATCCCCACGCCGTATGTTTGACCCAGGGGGTGCCCCAGGGTTGATAATGGGGCCATGCATAGTTGAGATTGACCGTATTGTCATAAGAGATGTTCAGTATCAATTTGAAGTAAATCGGTGTAGAAATGAAGAAGTTAATGTAAAATAACATGAAAAAATGAGTAAAAATCTCTGACCTGGCCCCACCCCAACCCCCATAACTTTTGACCCAGGGGTCAGATCAAAATTCCAAATAGTGCAGGGTCGCATATGTGCTCATAGCTACCATGTGTGTAAGTTTCAAGGTTCTAGTGCTTATAGTGTAGGAGGAGATAGTGGCCAGGACTGACAGACAGACTGCGGAGATAACCACAATATCCCCACGCGTTTCAAAAAGCGTGGGGATAAAAAGTATGAATTCTAACTAAAAACATGACAAACTCTGTTTTCAAATACACCAATAAGACAGATGATGATACCTGCAAAATAATAACAACTAACATTTAGCTTATCTTAACTTACAAACAAGAGATGTGTTTGTCAGAAATACAATGCCCCCTATTGCGCCGCTTTGAAGCCATATATTTGACCTTTGACCTTGACGGATGACCTTGACCTTTCAACACTCAAAATGTACAGCTCCATGAGGTACACATGCATGCCAAATATCAAGTTGCTATCTTCAGTATTGCAAAAGTTATGACCAAGGTGAAAGTTTTGACGCCGCTTTGAAGCCATATATTTGACCTTTGACCTTGAAGGATGACCTTGACCTTTCACCACTCAAAATGTGCAGCTTCATGAGATACACATGCATGCCAAATATCAAGTTGCTATCTTCAGTATTGCAAAAGTTATACGTTAAAGTTTAACCAAGGTAAAGTTTTGGGACAGAATGACAGACAGGCCAAAAACAATATACCCCCAATCATTCGATCCGGGGGCATATAAAATGTGTAGCTTTTGATCAAACAAAACAAAAACCAATGAAAACATTTCTACACGAGCACTGATTTGTACCGGTATGCATATTTTCTCAAATTCGCACTCTTTCTCACACTTCACAAAAACACAAATGATTGATGGCTAACTTTCATGAGTCTTGACAATGAATCTTTTCACATCAACCTGGAAAAAAACACACAAAGTAATCAGTACATGTGTTGACACTAGAATACAATTTTTATCACTTTTCAATTTGAATAATACATATGCATTTTAAGTAAACGGTAAATAAATTGTTTGAATAATCAACAACTTTAATGGCATAATTTAGTGTTCATAAACAAAAATAATTTTCAATAAAACAAGCACTTTTAAGTCTTACCTCATTTTGTCAAACTGATGTCTGGTTTCTTTCGGCATGAACACACGCTAATTTTTAAAGTTATGCCCAAGATATTTTATCCTTAAGTTTTCGTATTTATGCTAAGGGACTTGCCTCAGACATTGCAATTTTGTTGAAATATATAATATTTTAAATACAAATACGCGAGACAAAAAAGTGCATATTGATCATGAAATAATTTATTAAAGAACTTGACAAAATTATCCAATTTTCTTTTTATTCTGTATTTATATGGTCAAAATTTAAAATGAAATGAATCCATATCTTGCATTTCTATTATGTGAACATTTAATTGAAGCATGAAAATGTAAATACAGAAGAACTAAAAACTTATTAACTGAGTAAAGATTGTACATGTTATCAATGTTTAACTTTTAATCGACCATTTTGGGAATATGGTAGCGGACCTCAGTGATATTTTAACAAATTTTCTCAACCGAGTCCTGGGACTCCATAACTAGCAAATCTATGAGTCCCCGAATAGAAAGAATGAGTCCAGATATTAAACGATATTATTTTTTGAGAAATTTCAATGCATTTTTGGGACTCACGTAATTTGAAACTTTACATCCCCAGAGGTTTGTGTGAGTCCAGGACGCAAGACTCGCAGGTAAAAAAATCACTGGACCTTCCAATTGGGAAAATCATGTTATGAGTAAAATAATGCAGTTTTTTTAATGAATATTTTAAAATAAAGAATATATTTTACCAGGTTCAACTTATAGAGCTTAATAGGGAAATTAACTGAATGTTCCAATATATTTTTTCAATATTGAGCTCCAATTAGGAATTGTGGGCAGTCCTTTTAAAAAATAAATATTTTGAGATGTGAAGAGGGCCAAATTTCAGCCCTAAATTTGACATAAAAACAACAGCAACATTGCTTATCTTTCTTATCTCACCCAAGGTGCAATACCTTTTTTTTTATGATAAAATTTGCAAACTGGAGCAATATAATTGGAATTTTATTTAACCGCTAAATCTGTAGTTGTAGGCTATTTTTTTTTTTTAATTAATGATGGTCATGTTTATGTCAATTTTCTGTTAAATGGTCTCTATATTATAGCAAATCATACTCTTAAAGCATGCTGATGCAGTTTTTTTAAAGAGAAGTTTGTTTAAGATAAACAATACTGTTTTACGGTAATTGGTAGCGCGTTATACGACATCAGATTTTGTGGAGGAATACAACTCGGGTTCTCTCTAATATGGACCGGGTACGTTTAAGTATATTTACCATACCCGGGGTACATGTAAGTATTCTTAAGAGTACCCGGGGTACATGTAAGTAGTACGCAAGCCGACAATGACCAATCGAGCTTAATTAACCATGCTCAGCGCCAGATACTGATTCAGACGTTCAAACCTAATCTAAAGAAGTCATCTGATGTTATACAAATAAAACCAGCAATTATAAAAATAAATAAATATATGCTTTCTTTCGACCAACGCTCCTGTTGTTAAGAACATATTGACTCCTGAACTACAAGATATGGCTAAAGCCTAAACAACTATGCAGTTTAGTTCAGCTTAGTGAAGCCATGTTGGTTCTTTTTTAGTTTAATATTTCAAGCCTAAAACTTAAACAAATGTTTGACCCAAATGAAGTCTAAATATATATCAATTTAAATACGAATACCGTTCGTTCAAACGTATATAACTGATTTAGAGGCTTAAAATGGTTAAACAAAGATTTTTTCTTTCTTCGCGCAAAGGCCGGAAATGACGTTGATCGGCTTGTTTTGTTCAAAACCGATTATAAACGGCTAACATACACTACATTAGAGAAATGTAACGGTATCCGGAGAAGCGCCCCCCCCCCCCCCCCCCCCCCGGAGAACTGCCCCCCGGAGAACTGCCCCCTTATTTTAAAGGTGGCGGAGAGGTGCCCCCCCATCAAATCAGTAGGGGCGGAGAACTGCCCCCCTGTCAGAATTTAGTAGGCGGATATCTGCCCCCCATCAAACCTGTAGGAAATGTAACACCCATAATAACCAACACTTAAGTTCCAATCGTAACAATTCGTCCATCTCCGGATTCTCCGTAAAGAGTAGCTCCTTTATGCAATAAAAGCCGGTTTGGTCCAGAGTGTTGAAGTTCCTCACTTGTAACACATGCAAAGATACACCAATAAAGAAAGTTTGGAAAACATCGTTGCAAGACTGCGGGAGTTTTTTTTATCTCGCGGCGTCGGTTATATGGCGTTATCACGTGCCACAATACGACTGCGTGTCCACCCGTTTGATTCCAAAAAACACTATTTAATTGCCACTGGACAAAAATACGAAACCGAAATTTCACAAACTTAATTTTCCTTTATTTTAAGAATTGCTTCTTTGAGATAAAGTATGCGACACCAGTCTTCATTTTTATTAATTTCTTATTTGATTTCATGACTTCGCACAATAGAACCGAAAATATACTACAAGGTATCGATGTTTATAAAAATAACAATATTTCAGGAGGTATTAAATAACGATGCTTGGAGAGAATGAAGGTGAGTGAGACTATTTTAAGGTATAAATCTGCCTTTTCCGAAAACTGTATTATTTCTTAATAAATTCGTCTACATTTAATAAACTTTGTGATTTTTACTTGTAATGTTCCAGAGATGATAATAAGCGAAACTTTGTTACATTTTAGGCCTATGCATGTCTATTGAAAAGTACATACCTGCTTTTGCCTTAATTTTGTAATAACTATTTCTTATTCAAATATCATTTTAAAGGTAATATCAAAGTCTATAGCCAAAAATGAGGTCTCTGATTTTAGCTGCAATTATTCCGGTGATATTCTTTTGCGAAACTTTGAAAAGATTTCAGGCCGAGTAACAATATTAAAAAGTGCATGTATGTTTTTTTCACTAAACTGTATTGTTTCTTTATAAATACCTCTGATGTACGTATCATTTTGAAGGTTATATACACATGTACAAGTATAAGGAGACTTTTTTATTTTAACTTAAATATTTTCGGAGATATTAATTTTCGAATCTGTGTAACATTTCAGTCCGATGCAGATTTATTGAAAGTACCTATACCTGCTTTTGTCTAAATTATAATATTTCGTAATTAATATTTCGTACTTGAATATCATGTTATAGGTAATAAAAAATCTTTAGCCGCAAATGAAGTTTGTGAGTTAAACTTAAATATTTTTGATCGCAACTTTTAAAGATTTCAGGCCTAGTTGGACTATCTAAAAATACATATCCGCCTTTACCTAAAACTGCATGGCTTCTTTATGAATACTTCTCATTTTCGTATCATTTTAACGGTAATATACAAATGTTCAGGTATTAATTAGGAAAACTGTTTTCAATAGAAAAGTTTCGGAGATATTCACTAGCGAATCGTTGTTTCATTTCAGGTTGGTGCAGATTTATTGAAAAGTACAGGTACATACTAGTTTTTGCCTAAATTTTAATATTTCGTTATTAATATTCCTTATATAAATAGCCTTGTAAATGTAATATAAAAATCGATAAACGTAAATGAAGCTCGTGATTTTAACTAGAATATTTCCGGAGATATTCTTTAGCCAGACTCGGAAAGATTTCAGACCGAGGAAGACAACTGAAAGTTACATATCTGCATTTGCCTGAAGTTGTATTCTTTAGTAAAACGTACTAGTTATTTACGTACCATTATAAAAGTACTATAAAAATGTAAAGCAATAATACACCTTGTGATTTTAACATGGGTAGTCGCGGAGATATTTCGTAGCGTATCTTTGTTAGATTTCAGGCTGATGTTGATTTATTTTATTGAAAAGTAAATACCTGCATTTGCCCTCAAATTTGCTATTTCTTAATTATCAATTCATATTTGAATATCAATTTAGAGTTAAAGGGGCCTTTTCACAGATTTTCACAGATTTTGGCATTTTTTTGAAGTTTGTCATTAAATGCTTAATATTGATAAATGTAAAAATTGGATCTAAAAAACTCCAGTAAAAAAAAAAGAATAAAATTTAAAAAAAAAGGGAAAAATAAGGTGACCCTCAACAGAGCTCAAACCACTGACCCCTGGAGTCCTGGAGTAAAAGTCTACCACTTAGACCACTCGGCCATTCTTCCTAATACCATGTCAAATGTATTTTATACTTTATATAAGCAACCCTCGTAGTTTTACAAAATATAACGACAACAACAGAACTCACCAAATTATTAATTCGTTTCGCGTTGCAACGCTTTTATAATTTTTCAGGTTTTTGAATCGTTCAGTATTACTGTTTCATCACAAATATCATAACTAAAACGAAAATTTGCGAATCTGAATCGTTCAGTATTACTGTTTCCTCACAGATATCATAGCTAAAACGAAAATTTGCGAATCTGAAACAACTTTTTTCAATTTTGTCAATTTACCCAAACGTGAAAAGACCCCTCTAATATAAAAAGCATTAGCCGAAAATGAATTTACCCATTTTAACTCAAGAAGTTCAATAAATATTCAGTAAAGAAACTTTATAAGATTCCATGTAATGGCACAGTTATTTTATTGTAAAGCTCAAGTGCATCGCAGCCGCAACCACCACCACCGCCGGCCGCCGCCGCCGTCGCCACCGCCGGCCGCCGCCGCCGTCGCTACCGCCGCCGCCACAGCCGCCACCACCACCACCACCACCACCACCACCACCACCACCACCACCACCACCACCACCACCACCACCACCACCACCACCACCACCGCCACCACCACCACCACCACCACCGCCACCACCACCACCACCACCACCACCACCAATGAATATGTTGAATTGTGATAAGCTGTTTAATGATTTTCTCTCTTAGATTTTCAGAATGAATTATTGTGTGAGTTATTATTTTGAAGTGGTACTGCTTAATTATTATATGATATTTTCATCGAAACGTGGAATAATTCTATTTAAAATCGAAGGGCAAATTAATAAATGCAATTCTGTTCAAATTCCAATTGTTTCTGGCATCATTTGATTATTATTCGATAAATTATGGAAAATGTCAGTGTTGCGTACGAAGTTCGATTTAGTTCAATTATTATGAAATCGACAGGCAAAACACTCATTCGGTACCCCTCGCAGATTATCAATAATCGTACTTATCCGATGTTTGACGGAAAGGACCGAGAATGTGCGATTGGCAAAACACTGTTGGACAACTTATTAAACTTAATACATAAATCTTAAAACTCGACAGAAAAAAGTGTATGCACACCTTTCTACAGCCGTCGTAAGCTTATGAAAGGACCGCTTCAGACACAACATGTTATACGTGTTTTTTTCTCAGTCTACATACGAAATCTGACAAATATAATTACCCAAGACTTAATCAATAAATAACATGGATTGAAATTAGCCGCCCTTTGGTTATTGACGAAGCCACAAATACCAAACAAGATTATACGTTTCGGTCAGCTGTAGAATGACGGTCATAACTGTAGATATTTGTTGCCGAAATTTACTGATTGAATTCTGTCGTCAGGTAATTAATCAATCCGAAGAGAAACGACAATTACAGACTTGATCTTTTGGAGGCAAAAGTACGTTTGTCAGCATAAAAAAAACCTGCTTAGTCGGAAGAAACATACATTGACAAAGGCATTAATCTCTTAAAACTGTAATCCAAGTTTCTAAATATGTATCAGTACGATACATATGTTACATAACCAGAGTAACGTTTGTGTAAATATTATGTATCGCAGTTAAAAAGTGCATATCTAAACAATTCACGGCGACCTTATTTAACAGAATGGTTTGTTTATCGGTGCACTCACTAAAACACACACTTAAATGTATGCATCTGTATTAAGACGCACATGTGTGCATCAATGGCTCGAGGTTAAATTTCAGTAGGTTCATGTTCAATTTAAGAATATAGTATGCGAAATAACATAAAATATAAAGTACATTTTCTAGCTTATTTTCAAAAAGAAATAATCCATAGTAAGGACACCTTATTTTCTATCAAAACTAACGTGCGAATGGTCATTCTTTAGATATGAACGTAGATTCCATTATTGTTTTTTTTTCTTTTTCATAAAGATTCTATTATTGTACGTACAATACACAAGTCTTTAGAATTCCAGTTACATTACGTGTGGCGATGCCCATAACCTGCATGAACTATTGATTGTGATAACTCGGTTTCTTAATTGCGTGTAAATACTTTTTCTTGTGGAGCCAATTCGATCAACCTCGGTATGTTTACAAAGACAATTTGTGCACAGTCTTATCAATTTGATGATTTTGCAAAAAAAAAACACATAAAACAAACACCCGTATATTATAAAGACAATATGCGCAGTCTTATCACTTTGATGATTTTGCAAAAAAGAACAACAACAAACACCCAAAACCGGTTCAAAAAATAATGTCATATTTCTAATATTGACCACTGTGATTGGTATACAGATTTTTGTTTAAAAATTTCAAACACACACCAGAAACACTCTACCTTGAATATTGAAACAAATGCAATATATAATTATATATTTAAATTATTATACGTAGTTATCTACCGGATTCATGTATACACGTTATCCTTTTTAACATTTTGGAAACCTCAGCTTTATTGTATTGTTTGTATTTGCTAGAATCTAGTTACACGTTTGTCTTTTATCCCGTTGTCTAATTAAATAACACTTATCAGCCACATTCTTGGAGGTTAGTAGCAAACGTGCTTTGGATTCAAAGATAAGCACAATCTCATGATACGCGTCGACCTTTCAAATGCAAGTTACTCTGTTACTCAATACAATAAATGGGTGTTATTGCCCCGCTAATAACATCGGGAATCGTGAGTGTGTATAATATTGCACTGATCGCCATGTTATCGTAAATGTATTTCATTCAGTCCCAGATGCAGTTTAAAGCTTATATCGTATTACCTTTCATCTCCCCGAGTGTAATCTATTGTTACGATTAAGTAATTTGGCCTTTTCTTGGCTTTGTTGACAATCAAAAAAGCAAAAGGTCTACGACCAAGCAAATCGTGCGATTATTTTTTAAATCATTTCTGGTAACAGCTTTGAGTTGAACTATATATAAATAAGACGCTTAAATGTTTCCAATAAAGCTGAAAAAGAAAATCAGACACAATCGTGATACCGGTAAAGAAAGAAAACATCATATTTAAAGGCACAAAAATGTACATGCATATTCATGCAAAATATAACTTTGTAAAATATATGTGCGCACAAATATTGTCCCCTGTTGAAACTTACATTTTTGTTACCTTTCTTTTGCCTTAAGTACTACTACTTCTACTACTACTACTACTACTACTACTACTACTACTACTACTACTACTACTACTACTACTACTACTACTACTACTACTACTACTACTATACTACTACTACTACTACTACTACTACTACTACTACTACTACTACTACTACTACTACTACTACTACTAATACTACTACTACTACAACTACTACTACTACTACTACTACTACTACTACTACTACTACTACTACTACTACTACTACTACTACTACTACTACTACTACTACTACTACTACTACTACTACTACTATTACTACTACTACTACTACTACTTTACATATATATACATAATACATATATTCTTAATATAATAAAAGTGTTATTGTTTCAATATCGGCACCTGAGTAATGTTTTATATCGTTGTACATGCGTTGTTTTTATGTTCTGACAATTGTATTAATGCCAAAAAAACTAAACAAATGTTAAGCTATTTGTGCCTTGGGTTGCAGTCGGAAATGCGTATCGTTTGAAATATACATGTTCCTTTCAAATTAGTACGTATGTAATAGTATCTTCATTTGTGAACTTATATTTACGGTGTAGCGTGCCTGGGAACAAGCAACAACAAGCTTGCCCAACATGTTGTGCAGATTTGCCATCAAAACAGATTTGACAAAACACCGATGAAGAAAAGAATCAGCAATAAGATACGAATGTAATTTGTGTGGCGCTGGATTGAAAAAAAGGTTGGACTTACAGGCACATTCATAGTGATGAGAAAAGGCAAATATGTGACACGTGTGGGGAGTCGTACATACGCAAAAGTAGTCCATTGAAACACAAGGGAAATAATTCCAATTTAATGTTCATATTATTCATATTAAGTCAAGTTGTTGCACGCTATTGTTGTTATTCAATTCCGTTTCGTTTTCAATTACAATTTTTCATTTTTTCCTGTAAAATACATTTAAGAGTTAATATGATTTCACATTGTGTGTTTTTCCGTCTAAATGAGGAGGTATAATATTTATCCCTCCGAAGGCGGAGTGACACGTTTTAGCGTTGTCCGTCCGTCCTTCCGTCAAACTTTTCCGCCACGAGATCTGTTACAACCGTTGTATTTAATTTCATGAACCTTACATAAAGTGTATCATCATACTGTGGTGGTTGATGCTAGAACCTGTCCTTAATAATCAATAATAAATATCCGGTAGGGTTTCTCAATCTTTTGAATTTGTGCTTATTTGTTCGTTATTTCAGTTTGATTTTTTATATAACCTGTTGATGGTATTTACGGTATTTTTTGTGATAATTGAACATTACAATGGTACGAATATGTGTGTTAACTTCAATATCACAATGCATTCACGCATATTATCCATGTGTCACTTTTTAATCGCTTTGGCAGATCATTCTCTTGTTTTACTTTACATAGATGTTCGGACGCATTGTGCTTTTGTATTCTTATTCAGCGCCATTGTTCCTGTGTTTTGTTTCGGATTGAAAAAACCCACAAGTGTTGACTCGCTCGAAAAGCCAAGTTCACTTGTTTTGTTTTTCTTTTTGAAATTATGTTGCAATATTTATGTCCTATTGTGATTTTTATCTGATTATGTTATTTGTTTCTAAATTTTATTTCAAAAAAATTGCTTTTCTGTAGTTAATTATTATAACCTATTAATGTACATTAAATTCAAGGCAAATTGTGTAGCAATCATCATACTTAAAAAGTATTTTGCTTTCCTTTTTAATGCAACCTTCTGGTTGTATTTTTTGCATTACGGTTTATTCGTAGAGCCACAAGTAGCGTGTGCGCGCCTGCATGCGCTTGTGTGGAAATTATTTGTGCCAAAAATAAAATTAATTAACGGGCGAAATCGTAGTTGTTTTGTTTACTTACCAAACTAATGAAACTGCATCATCAACACAGTAGGAATATTTCGTAAAAAAAGATGGACCATTCATACATGGCTAGTTATATGCTAATGCATATTCATGCACATTCACACCGAAACAAAAGTTTTATGTTCGCAATTCTATTACGATACACAACTTGTTTTCTATCCAGACAAGGAAAAAAAATCAAATGTGGGCTATTTTACAATAATCTTTGACAGAGTTTTATGTTTTTAAAACAGTTTTTAACAGTTTACGGAAATATTGTAGTTAAATGCATATGCTAAAAACTCGCTATAAAATAAATGTTATAAACTTGACTTAAATGATAATAAAAAAATAAATATAATTCACAATCTGATCGTCAATGTGTTTGCACCAATTAATATTATCATCGTTCATTTCTGCACTAATAAATAGATTTGTATTGATCAATCGTATTGCTTTGTAAAAGGGTGATCGAAAAGCTTAAGAATTAGGCAGACCATTTGCAAGAGGTAAGCCTTCATTTGCATTTGAAGACTGATTATCTTCCCGGCGATGCTACTGGGGACTTTTCTACAAGAAGTCATTGAATCTGATTAGCAGATCGACCTTGCCTGTGTCTCCGAAACGACAGGTAAATTTTCCTTCGTGTCATTCTGAAAAGTAAAATATATTTTTTCTCCAACACATGTAATATAAGGAGATATTATGTGAAGAAACTATATTTATGAAATAGCATGGTTTTGATGAATTATATCAGCTTACATCCTTTAAAAGTTTATTTCGTATGAATGTACATAGTCTTTACATCAAATTCTTTTATAAACGACTGATTTCTGGAAATTAAATAAAAATATATACAAATTATACAAATATACATCTCAAAAGACTATTATTTCACCATTTCGATGTTATCGGCAAGGGTTTCACTAGTACATACAATTAAGTATTATCTTTTGATAATAAGGTAAAAGACAGTCGTTGAAAAATCGATTCTATATTGCGTGGAATTTCTCCGTTGAAGCATTTATTAATAGACTTGTTGTGACGCCTTTGCATTTCATTGACGTATATGATATTTATGTTGCGTACGCATTATTCTTTGTTTACAATTAAAGCACAACATTTGAACACACGCGGCACTTGCATTACTACTTCATTATTGAAACAATAAAAATATATAAAATACGCGTACTATTTTAGCAAAAGTTTGTATATTATTACATATAATTAAAATTAATAATAAATATGATATAAAATTGATAATGGTTAAAACTATGAAAATATTTTTTACTTTGTTGTAATCTGTATTTAGATCAAGAATTAATATACAACCCTTACGACTTTTACCTAAATAAGTCAATGTGACAAAACAATTATAATATAACAGAACCGTATATACCAACACTACCTTATACGTTACACACAAAAGTCGCATAAGCACACTTCAATGAAAGTGTTCTACCCCTAAATCATGTTTAAAGCCTTAAATAAAGGTTTCGTTCAGTGTATGTGCTAATAAGGTTTTATACAGAAATGTTGTATAGTGAAACAATCAAAACAACCAGAAATGACTGTTTTGCTGTTTAAAATAGTAAACAATAATTTTAAATCACCGATCTTTAACATTAAATTTTAACTCTGGGGTTAGTGTAATAATATAAATTCCTGTGAGATGTCTATTCAAATATAAATTAAACTGCATGTAAACAAATAATCAGTACTACAACAGTTCACATCAATTTAATTTGAACATAATCGGTACGGTTTATGTTCTGTCAACACGAATCCGATTTACTCAGAAAACGTTTATTATTAATTCCCTGATACGCTTCAGGTCACAACGTACTTCATATTTTCCCTATATAATTTAAAGCTACACACATTGAAATGAAATACATGTTAATCAATACATAAAGATGCAATTTGAAAGTGTGCAAAATTGTCATTAAAACTATAGCCTAGTTAGCAAGAATTGTTTGTTTATTAAATTTTAAAACCGAAAGTAGGATTTCTATATGTATACGTCCATTTCGACGAACGCGCTTATTTTTAAGTTTTAAAGCGCAAAAAGACGGATTTCTACCTTGTAACCACCAGATATTTTCTAATTGGCATAGATAAAATTAAATATATAGCCTAGTTAGCAAGTATTTTATTTATTTATTTTTTAAATTTCAAAACCGAAAGAAGGATTTCTATACGTATACGTTTATTTCGACAAACGCGATTATTTTTTAGGTTTTAAAGCGCAAAAAGACGGATTTCTATCTTGTAACCACCAGATATATTCTAATTTGCATAGATAAAATTAAATCTATAGCCCAGTTAGCAAGTAAATTAAGATTTTTCAAACGGAACCGCTTTTAAAACCAAAAGTAGGATTTCTAGATGTATACGTCCATTTCAACAAACGCGATTAATTTTAAGTTTTAAAGCGCAAAAAAAGACGGATTTCTACCTTGTAACCACCAGATATATTCTTATTGGCATAGATAACATATGTTTCTTATTTATATTTAAATTTACTTACATTTCAAGGTGTGTGGCTTTAATGTAAAAGCGACAGCATTAAGCGAAAATAAATGCATTTTTTTCTCAAATAGAGAGCCCCATAACCATACCTTTTCTTAAATAGCATTCTTAGCTGAGTCGATTTAAAGCTATAAAAAAAGATTTGTCATGTACAAACCAAGGAAGAACGTGTAACAATTCAATATCGACTGTTTTTGCACCTTTTTTCGGCCGTTTTCTATTGGAATGTAACCTTTTTCACTGCATTGTTTACTATAGTCTCTTACTTTATCATATTTCATGGAGTCATTGTGTACACACCGGTTTTACTGACCTGTGTACTAACGTAAAAGGAATTGTGGGTAGCACTTCTTTTACGAGTGAAAAGTTAAAGCAAAAGTAGGCAAAGAAATCGTGCTTCTGATAATCGCTGTCAGTCTTAATAGAGATTCAAAATCACATTTAAACATAATTAAATAACATTTCTTTAAACAACATTCCATTTTAAACACACAATAAAAAACGATTTTTATTTCGTTATTAACATTTTTATTCCTACGCAGAACTACTTTGGAGGAAGCATAATTCCCCAAACCAGGGGAATGTGATGCGTCTAGGCGACAATAACGTAGTGACGTCACCATCTATGTATAGAATGTCATGGAGTTAGAAGTGAACATCTAATCATGCCCTATCACTATCTCCATGAGGTAAAACAAGAACAATTATCAATAGTCTAAAGGTAAACATGCCTTCGAGTAAACTTTTGTTAAGAGAGTACAGTCTACATGACTCGATTATTTAGTATAATGTAACTTTCATCGTATATTAGTTTCATTTCACCAGTTAAAAAAACCTGTATATGTATAATATGATTGCATAACAACATGTATTTTAATTACATTCGGTGATTTTAGTAATAAGTGAAACATTGTCGTTAAAGATAGTTGTCACCTGGCTCCATTACGGATTCCGGATAGTGCCATCTATAATCTCGCCCTTCTTTCATCAAGGGCGACACACGAAGCGATACATGATATTTTGCGCGACACACGATATTTTCCGCGATACACGAAGCAACGCGCGAGAATGTACCACGAAATATCGCCCTTGTATAGGTAGCCCAAAATGCGATATATCGTTGTAAATATCGCGTGTCGCTTCGTGTATCGCGCAAAATATCGTGTGTCGCTTCGTATGGCGCGCAAAATATCTTGTTAATCTTTTATTATAAATACATGCTAGATGACGTAAAATTATCCCCTTTTTTGTCTCCCCTGATTTTTTGAAAACGCGAGACCCGACTAAGCGGGCAAATATAAAATAAAACAATTATTGATATAAACGCATGTTTTAATTCTAGTATGGCCCTCTTCGAAGAAGAAGGGGTATAATATTTTGCAGGATGTTGGTCGATCTGTCTGTCGGTACACAAGTTCGTTTCCGATCAATAACTCGTCAACGAATTGGCCGATTGGCTTGATACTTCAGATGTGCATTAGTCGTGAACAGAAGATGATCCCTATTGAAATTGGGGTCACTAGGTCAAAGGTCAAGATCACTATCACACTTATATTGTTTTGCTGTATGTCGGTCGGTCTGTCTGTCGGTAGACCAGTTCGTTTCCGATCAATAACTCGTCAACGAATTGACCGATTGGCTTGATACTTCACATGTGCATTGGCCTTGGACAGTAGATGACCCCTATTGAAATTTGGGTCACTAGGTCAAAGGTCAAGGTCACTATCACACTAAGTGCGAAAATCGTTTCCGATAAATAGCTCATCAACGAATTGACCGATTGGCTTAATACTTTAAATGTGCATTGGCCTTGGACAGTAGATGACACCTATTGGAATTGGGGTCACTAGGTCAAAATTAATGGTCACTGGCACAATAAGTGGGAAACGCGTTTCTGATCAATAACTCGTCAACGAATCAACCGACTGGCTTGATACTTCCCATGTGAATTTGCCTCGGACAGTGGATGACCACTATCGAAATTGGGGTCACTAGGTCGACGGATCAAGGTTACTGTCACAATAAGTGTGAAAATTGTTTCAGATCAATAACTAATGAACGAATTGACCGATTGGCCTTATAATTCACATGCGCATTGGCCTTGGAAGTAGAAGACCCCTATTGAAATTGGGGCCACTAGTTCAAAGTCCTGTTTGGGGGTTAATGTCTCCGACTGTGGAACTCTTGTTATGTAAGCAAATCGTTTTAATTTGTATTACTAGTATGTCCGCTATTACCAATGTGTTATTTAAATATTCATTTATATATTTTGGTCTGTGCCTATGGCATTAATTGCATTGATTAATTAATGGCTTTCTGCTCCTTAGCAGGCTTTTTAGCAAACATGAATGTCACTGGTAAATACCGATATGCCTTTTATGATTATCAAGGAGGTACTCGACTTAAAATAGATCAAAGTGCTTAAGGTTCATGTAGAGGCTTCATTTTGAAAAATGTGGGACCCCTAGCATTGAACTCAAATTTGACTAAAGGAAGAGTGCCACATTGATAATGTATACATATATGCTTTAATGGATGTTTTTCCTTCAAACTGCTACCAATTTTGTACATCAACGTATCATAACATCCACAAAATCAATCAAAATACAAAGAGATTTTAACACTAAAATATACATTATTTTCAAAAATCTGAATCATGTTTATTCCACGTATTTCGGCGGAAAATTATATAACTAGTGAATGATATTGACATTGACGAGGGCAAGTTACGCTTAAATAGTAAAAAAAGTTTGCATATCTAGAAATATCAAAACTCGAACACATGTCATTTCATCACCATGGGGGCAGCCATTTTTAAATTAATGAAATAGAAAGAAACATGCTAAAAACTCACTCATCGCCTAATTGACATTCCATACGATTGACGATGACAAATGCATTGGATTGTAATCTTTCCGTTGATGTTTGCAAACTGCACGATCAGACCTCATAAACACTCAAAAGAATAACTATGTAAGAAGCATTTCACCAATGTTTACAATCGTTGTCGAATCACATATACTTTATTATTGCGCATAAAATAGTACGCTTACAGACTGACAGAAAGATCTAGATTACTCCGTTCAATTCATCACGGTATACTATTCTATTGATAATATATAATAATACATCGCTTTAACAATCTAAAAGTAGAAATAATTCTTTTAAACGGAGTTTTTAATAACGAAAGTGAAAACAACGGAAGTTGGTTGGATATTCTGTGAGATTCACTTCGGCTCCAGAAAAACAATACAAATTAACTAAAAAGACGTGTGGGGGACAATTTTCAGCTGGAAACTATTTCAAAAAGGGTAAGTGATAATATCTCTACGCGGTCATTTCTGTTATTTAGTGCGATCTCTTGCTGATTAATGTTAATAGTTGTTTTACAAGTTGCCACCCAACTGTCAAAATAAGTAGGTGTTATCTCAGGTATGTGTATACACATACCCGGTTTTCTCACCACTGCACGTGGTTTCGACCGATTTGTTTTGCACGTTTTTCTACGGATCACAGCGATGGCCACGCTTTCAAATGGGTAGAAGGAATCGAAATATAAAATCAATCGTTTTGCCAATTTCTTTATATTCCTTTACAATTTTATATGTCGTCTGCAATCTATTTCAATTTGAGATGGTTTAAAATTTGCAATTTGGTTGAGAGGTAAATAACAAAATTGTTAAGCCTTTGAAATAGAATTGTGACTCTTATTATCCACCATACCTGGATTTTAAAAAAGTAGTTACGTTTTAGTTATTTTTAGAACTATGTTTAGGATATTTATCCAAAAAAGGCAGTTGAATAAAAACTCATTTGTTGTTTTATGACAATAATTTTCTGTGAAATGTTGCTAACTTGACCTTGTATATGTATATAGCTTTGTATTTATTCAACTTAAGGTAGTGCATATCATTCCTAACTTTAGATTGAGATTTTGTAAATTAGTGTAAAAAAGTATTGGTTTTAAACAAAAATATGAATAAAGAACACAAATATTGAATGTCAAAAATGTGTTTATGTTATTCTATCCGTCTTTAGCTTTAAAATGATATATAGTTTGACCATATTGTACCACATTTAATGAAGAAAAACCAAAGCGAAGTTTTAATGAATTTTATCCCCCCCCCATGAACCTTAAGATAAGTTTTGGTGTATCTGCATAGCATAATCACAATTTAAATCCGCGCAATGTCATCTTTCAAGTTTTTATTTTTACTTAAAAGGTAATTTTCTCCATTTAAAAAACTTATCTTAACATAACAGAAGTGCTCATAAAAGGTAACAAAATCTTTACCAACATTGAAAAAAAAATGTCTTTTAACTAAACGACGACGAGTTCTCGAATTTAGATAAATATTAACAACATAACCATTAGCTGCACTCAAAGCTGAAAATAAAACTAAATAAAACAGTACACTAAGTAGCAAGAAAAAGCAAATATAATGTCGGTCACTTTATGTTGCGAAAACATACTAATTCTACTAATTGGCTGTACGATTATGGGTTTGCTATTGCAACCTGATTATTTGGGATGAAATGGTAGCATCGAGACTTGTTTGCCAGAAAGCCTGAGCATTTCCCTCTATTGTTGAACGACACAATAAATTAAAAGTGACTTCTCTTAGGCCACCAATTACTGGACACTATTTGCATAGCGCGTTAATGTTTGACAAGGATGTTTGCTGTGAAGGACGTCTAATATTCTATGAGCGTTTATCAAAAGAAGTATTGTGAATGTATCCAAAGGATACAGAAAGACTACTTGACATCGTATGAACAATTTATTCAGCTACTGTTACGATGGTGAAAATACTGTAGATGTAACGCATATGTTTCCAGATCTAATAATATAATATTGTAATTATTGCTAACAGTAGCTTTTTTTGTAAGGCAAGTAAACAATTGAATATACAGAACAAGACAATAGTACACCACGATATTAAACATTACAATAAATTATAGCTGGGATCACCCTGTAGGAACGAATTGGAATTAAAAAACTTTCGAAAGCATATCAAAACCTTATTCTTAATCTAGCAATAATCCAATAAGACTGATGGAAAACATGTAAAAACAAGAACATTTAACAACGGACGCATATACACGTTAAATTAATTACAAAACCTTATTGTATCGCAATTCAAATTAAAGCTTCAATAAGATATATAACTATACCGACGGCAGGTAAGTCGCGTGAGTTTAAATTGTAGTCCGAATTTTAGGTTCTTATATAAAACCTTTGATTTAGGTAAACTGTCCTTAAATTCCGGTAGACATGGTTTGTATGATTCCAGGAATACCTCGTTTAATGGTCATTTTACGGAATACAATTATGTTTGAAAATAAGTTGAAAACCATTTGATAGGATTTTGGTCCCCATCATGTATAATGACCAAGCAAAAGAAACGCACGAAAGTTATAACAGCTGATTGCTGTTGTGCTTAATAACATATAACTTGTAATACAATTTGTTTTTCTACGAATTATAAAATGGGCGAACAAAAGCATGGCAACAAATATGCAAATTACACTATGGACGAACAATACTGTATACACCACATTATGAAGTATGTATGCACTAAACGGTATTCATAAACCATGTCATAAACCTGTTATTAGTTATAGTAATAGTTATAGTTCTGCAAGGACATGAATATTTTACAACAAAGTTAACACGTGAACAAAATAAAGAATTTGTACCATCTTTTTGTAAAGTTTTGTAACATAAGAAATATTGTACACGTTTGTATTGTTTACATTATGTGCTCTACTTTCTGGAGAGAGACAAAAGAAAATTCCAGTCATGATGTGTTCATGGGAGTGGTCCTGTTAGCGTCTTCGAAACAGCGATCCAGTTATGGGAGTCCTGTTAGCGTCTTCGAAACAGCGATCCAGTTATGGGGGTCCTGTTAGCGTCTTCTAAACAGCGATCCAGTAATGGGGGTCCTGTTAGCGTCTTCGAAACAGCGATCCAGTAATGGGGGTCCTGTTAGCATCTTGGAAACAGCGATCCAGTTATGGGGGTCCTGTTAGCGTCTTCGAAACAGCGATCCAGTTATGCGGGTTTCGTATAAACGTTTAGAACGTGATATTGCAGAATCGACTTAGTGAGCAGGAACTAATCACATAATTTTTTTTTTGTAAAACATTGACTGAACAATATATTACGAATTTCAGATGCTATACCAAATGCTCGAACTCTCATATCAGTCCTATGTGATTTGATGTATAACGTTTGATGAAAAGCATGGGGATAATGAAAATCGCCCTACTAGATGTAGTCAAACAAGTGGTTTATAAACATATTGAAGTACTTTCTTCTCAACATATATGACAGAAGATTTAACATAAATAATTCAAGTGTACGTGAAATTTAAATATCTGTCTAAGTTGTTTATTCTAATTTGATCAATTGTCACATTTAAATAAACTTAAATGGAATTTGTTTTATAAGATTTTGTATTCTGTTACTTGTTTAAATATTGTTCAAACTACCTTTGTAGTTTAAATGTCTATTTTGTCGCAGTTGTAAACAACAAGCATTCGTGTTGTAATACCGTGACATTGTCATTAAGAGGAGTAGTTGAAAATAGTTAAGATTGCGATTTACAAAGTAAGAAAATAAACCAAACAAATCGAATATCTAAATATGTATCGATCATGTGTCTTCGCCCCTGCATGACATTTCTCTATAGATGCTATATGCATCCCTACGCACAGTAAAGCTCTGCGCAAAAAGTTGAATTACAATTCAGAGACTTAGTCCTATTGATTACTATGGCCATTCAGTAATTTCCGAATCCAATTAAGTATGTTCGTATGGGAAAATTAGCCATTTGATGTGTAAGTGTCTACTCCAATGCACAGCTTTCATTTTGTTATTTTGTACTGCAATGCAGAGCGATTGATTGGATTAACCATCACGAATATATATGTCAGAAGTGAATGCACGAAATACAAAGCGATAAACATCTATACATTTATCACGATATCGTAATGTTCCTATCAGTTTCTACAATATAATATTTTAAGATCATGAATGAATGTGTATTGCACATTTGAAACGGTTGAAGGTGTTTCAAGTGGTTAATGCAAAGGCAATTACCATGATTTATTTCTGTTCAATTTTTTATTAATTTCTTAATTAGTTTGTTCGGTTCTTTTTAAATAACCTTTAAATCATCAACATATACATAAAACCGAAGGCAGGCTTCAACCGACAACCTTATCCAATCATATATTAGTTAAACCGGAAATCAAAATAGGTCTGAATTAATTATTAGGAAACAAAATCCTTCTAAGACAATTCACTTGGTTATTATGACAATTTCAGCAATTATTGAACGAAATGATTGAGCCTCGTTGACGAAAATAGCATCGGCATTGTGATCAACATAACTATAGTGAGATATAATGTTTATTCAGCGATCGTTTTTATTGATTTGGAACATTTATGTATGAAATTATCTTTGATGAGGCGATAAACTAAAGGAAAAACGTCCGCAAATTATTGAATTTAGCTAGGTACTTCATTCGCGCAGTTATAATAATTATTATAGATTCATTACAAACAAATAATGTGTTTTATACGGCTTATTCAACGAAATTCATGCTTGTTTAAAGTTGTTCTTGTTTAATTTCAAAGAGAAATGATTTGCATATTGATGAATTTACAAGAAATTTTAATCGATATGTTTGAATTCATAGTAAGACATTAAATTGTATTTTAATTTCTCGTGCGTTTACATCCGTTGGCTATATATAATTAATTGCCTTAATGCATTGATTCACGTTGAAATGACGTTTATAACAACATATAATATAATGTAAGAGACTAAGAAATATATCAGGATAGGTAAAAGTTTTTACTGATATTCGTTGAAGTGTTTCTTTTTAAACTTGATCAATGCTGTTATGATCAAGAGTCGACTCTAGTAACTTAAAATGTAAAAAAACAAATTGTAATGTGTAATTGAAAGTTTATTGCACGATCATTCATGTAATCGTGTTTTACAAACTATTTAGGCTGATCATAGCAATATGTTTCGTCATATGTTCTTAAAATAAAATAAAACTGTTTATATACGCGAAATATCGTCATTTTTAAATATACGTAAATATTTTGTGGGCATAAGGCATCACATTCTTTTTTAATCTGTCAAGTTTCACAAGTGGATGGCATATTTCAGAATATCTCCTAATCTGAGAGCACGTGTATTTAAAAATTAACACGTATCAGAAGGTTATATAATATATTATGAAATGTTTATATTATATAAGATTTAAATGAAACAGAACATGTTTCATTGTGCAAACTAACGAACGGTTTAATTCCTATTCCTATCCTGATTAAAATTGCCACGGGATTGATTATTATTTGGTGTAATTTGTTCGTGCCTACGTGTTAAACATTTGCAAGATTAATTAATTGTCTTTTGTATATTTAACACGCTATATATCCAACATAAATGTCACTGTATGATACAAATAAGCTGTTTTGACTGTCAATTCCTGACATATATTCGACTTTTAATTAATCATAGGTCTTAAAATGGTTTAATGCGTACCTATTTAATCTTCCTTTATTTTCGTAACATGTCAACTTTCAAGTCTTTATATTAACTGCTGCGGGTTTCGCAACATAATTTGTAACAGAATTAAAGTGCAATAAAATGAAAAACAAGTAGTTTTTATCGTTGCTCCACATCGACAGCGATGTTAATACACGAGGTTTGCAAAAAATGGTATGTGCATTCATAACCCGTTTAGAAGAATTAATGAAAGAGAACACAATAATTCAGCAAAACGATGGCATTTATAATGAATTGGCCCAGCCGTCGATGGCCTGAAAATTAGAAATACCATTTCCAACTATTGTTATTAACTAATTTTGTGTAATGGTAAGTCGGATAGACACACTTGACTCGAACAATCGAAATGAATAACGATGGAGACTTTCTGTATAGAGAATATTCGTTAATTTGAAATGATCTAGCTTTATAAAGATTAAAATTCATTTCGATTTATTCCTGTGCAGGTGTGTATCATGATACTAAATACAACGCCGTTTCTTGTGTGGTTCAGAAGAATATTCTTAAGAGTAAAATGAGTATATACTCATTAATTTGCAACTCTTTTTTTTCAATGAAAACAGCTTTAAACAAATATATTATCTGAGTCAATTTGTTTGCCAAATGAAATATCTCGATCGTGTTCAGATGATGGTAGAAAAGGGGCATACTGTTGGTTGGTACAGATTCACGTGTAAGTGAGCATATACAATAATGCAAAGTCTTTCTTAATAGTCCATACAACATATTCGAAATTCCACAATTATGAAATTGTGTCATATATTAAAATTGCATCTATGTTCACAGCGTACACATCTATATACCACCAGGAATGTTAAAGGTTAGAGAACAAAGATCCAATCATCATGATTGTCTTTCCTCTGTCGGCAGCTATCAAGAATACAGTCATTTAATAATAAGACTTCGTGAGGTTTCAGTGATCCTTACTTCTAATGCGTTAAATTATCAATAGATTTGTATCGATGTTTATTTTATTATAAGAAGAAATTTGCCATTTCTAGGCATAATCCTGTATATCAAGATGTTAATCTCATATTTAGTATAATGGTTTATGATTGTCCATCATGCAGTCAATGAATATCATTTGCCTCTGTATACAACAAAGGTTAAACAATACGAACTAATGATGATTGAAAATAACGTGGTAGCTTATTAACAAAAGAAACGTCTGTATTTCTGTTATTTACAAAACAGAACAAGATCGTAACCACCAATATGAGCCGCCAATTTGTTTCATAGGTTCTATACACGCTATTTACAAGATGTATATTTATTAGCATAAACTATTAAAATGAATTAACTTTATATATTTTCATAGAACTTTATATTTATATTTCAATATAGATGGAATTTAGAAAGTGTGGGTTATAGGACTGAATACAATTTACACTTTAGTATGACAATTACATTCTTCCGTCGTCAACATTCTATACAAGGCATACATTTAAGTGTCATGTGAAACAGTTCGTATTCATTTAAAAAAAAATACACGTACCGAATATGAGTATAATTATACTAAGCTCTTACGGTCGGTGAGAAACAATCGCATACAAAGTAAAATGTGGCAATCGAAAATATATTTAATTATTATACATTATTATGGTGAAACATAATCTGCAAAACAATATTATAATAGTGTTTGTAATTACATCAACATGCCATTCGTGTTTAGACATGTATGAAAACAAAACCATGGCCAAGAGTCATTTTATGTAAAGTCTGTATTATATTACAATAATTTAACATTGAATTTGAAATGATATTGAAAATGTGCGTGTTTTAACCGTACAACAGCGATATGTTGTAGAAATGCTTTCAATGAACATTATATTTAACTTTATATACTACTGTTAACCAATCACATTTATATACTGGGTTAAAGACGTCTATTTAGTATGTTTATCTTAGATGCATTTCAACGTTCAAGACTTTATTGCAAATAAAAGAGTTTTCTTCAAACACTAACTTCCCAAAAAACTTGTCCTAGTTTGTTTCATTAAACTTTGAGCTTCATTACATTAAATCTTAATACAACATAATGCCATTAAGAACGTACAGTAAACTCAATAAAATTGCATAACTGTAAATTTTAAGTTCTTTTTTTTTTAATAACAGTAGCAATCAATATAACTTCCTTGTTTAATTCACACGTACGCTAAACTGTTATGATTCAATACAGAAAACAAACTTGTCGATAAAATGCTAAAAGAAACTAATTTATTACAAAACTGATTAGTTGTGTATTCTGAAGTTTTAAAGAAACATTGATGTATGCAACATGTTATATGGTTATACTTGGTCGACTTCATGATGAGTATCTATTAAACCTTCTCAAAATGTTCCTAAATGCATTGAATGCATCTGATACGGAAAATTGTAGCTTATTTCGGATTTAGACAACCTGCTTCAGATCTGTCAAAATTGCCAAAGGAAGGAAATGGAATTATCATGTTGTGGACGAAACACGTTCGCAGTGTACAAGTTGATCCCAACGCGTTAGTTGGAATATTTTCAATTAAGAATTTTGATACAAATAATCCCGTTTTCTAGAGATACTTACATGAACACGTTGTCTGATAAGATACATTTATTTGACGGATTATTTTGTTTTTTTATTTTTCCAAATATAAATGCACACTGCATCAAAAGGTTAAATTTTTCTTTTGTTTCAATACATATTTGTTTCCAACTTATATGCACGCAATGTTGTTTATAAAAGTGCATCACATTGTGAATGGCATCATCATATAAATTTAAACACGGGATCTAAAAAAGTACAGATATATTAACTAACACATGGTTAAATAAATGTATCGCATTTTTGTATATATGCCTATAACTTTATTAATGCAAATGATGTAGATTGTACATTTAAGAAAACTGCACCTTCCCAATGCATAAATAGCCGTCTAAATGTTTAATTTTCAAAATGCATTTCCCCATTCACGTTATGATAAGAATTATTAACAGGTTATACGACACTCAAACCTTTTATTTCAGTATAAAACATGATTCATTGTTATTAATTGGCGTCGCACTGAAGTGCGGCGACTAGTATGTAATATGTTTTTTTTCGCTTATGGGAGGAGAAGTTATTTTACGGATCAATGTATATATTTTTGTTGTCAAAGTATCGTGCGTAGTGGTGATTTTTTGTGTAAATTAGTGTAAATAAGTACTGCATTTGTGCCTATTACATTTACTACAACATTTATTGCCAATAATGCAATGCTAATTCTTTTAATTAATAACTGATCACAGGGACTGGGCAATAATAAAAGATCACAGGGACTGGGCAAATACGCGAACCGGTGAAACTTTCTGGTTTTGTATAAAAACAAAACTTCTTTGTTCCACTATCATAGCAACCACCTAGTTACTAATAAACGCGTTATAGAGCGCGAAGCGCGACACGTATTACTAATTGTAATAATGAGTCTTGATAAAGGAAGCAGCCGCTTATCAATGAGGAGCACCATCACAGCACCCCAGTCTCATTACTATCAAGTCCTCCTACAGGATTTTTTTTGAAGAACCATATAAAGAAAGCCGCAGGCCTGACCCGTATCTTGCCAGTGGTATGGACCCTTTGGTATGGACCTTTAACCCCGCTCACTATCCAGCTTTTAAACTTCCGGGTTTACATTTAAACCGACTATTAATAGCTTATTAATATCTTAGTTAGAAGGTGATTTTTCAAGCGGTTCCGTAGTGTAGTGGTTACACGCTCGCTTCACATGTGAGAGGCCCAAGGTTCGAGCCCCAGTAGAATCAAATTATTTTATTTGTGTTCTATGTTAACTTTTTGTTTTGATGTAGACATTTTAGTTTAAATAAATATGCTGTTTTATTGTAACCATTTTTTGTTTGTATTATGCCCATGAAATATATGTGTGAGAGGGTGGGGGGTTCGCAAACACATTACAACTTTTACAGTGTTTTCATATCAATGAGTACTCAACCCCTATCGTAAATGAGCAACGTAAGAATAAGTGCAGAATCATCTCCCCTTGAAGTTGAGAAAAATATGAAATTACGCTTACAAGATGAAGCAGATTTTTTAAAACCTACACAGTTCTGTTCCATTAATGAAAACTGCACACGGATGCCAGTAAAAAAGGAAACCAATGTAAATAAAATGAACTATGAAATATTTGGAGGTTACAACACAAAATCATAGATAATGGTTATTTGGGGGTTTTAACACAACATCATAGATAATGGTTATTTGGGGGTAATAACACAAATCATAGATAATGGTTATACCAGTATCTTTTTCTATTTTGTTTAAAATAATCGGCCAATATATTAATATTTACAGTAGAAAAAAATCGTTCCATGTAACTTTATTGAGTGCCTTTTACACTGAAATTCCCGAGGCCCTTTGATGCTTTGCATCAATACTTATCTTGTACTTTTCTGTAATTCAAATATACACGAGCATGTCTTCTCAGGCGTATAATCCGTTAGAAACTTTGAACTACAGACACGGTTCAATTAAAAGGAGGTCAATAGAAGCGGAATTTGTAATGTATGTTCGCATCACAATTTCCAAAGCTGCTATTAACTATCAAAGTAATTAATTTATAATAAAACTAAATCTCAATATTACAAAGCATTTTTTTCGTATGTCTTATTTTTGTTAAAAAAACGTCACAATCTACTGAGTCTGAAATTTATAGATAGCGAGATCTGTTTAAAACATGAATACAGTATTTAGTTTTCATGATGTACCATCACCAATCGTACTAATCAATACACATTTAAATATCTAGATTGAATATGGAATATTGATAATAATTGCTAAACATTTATAAACACGTTTTTTTTTGAAAAAAACAAGAGCAAGCACTATATATTTGTTTATATGTAAACAGGTCGTACAGTAAAGCGCAATGCATGTCACACAGTAAAAATATCAATGTTTCCAATCTTAAGTTTTACTTAAAATGAACCACGAAAATCAGTTGACACAACTTTCAAAGATGTTATCTTGACACACACACACACACGCGCGCACATAATTCTTACAAAGATTTCTTAGAATACAGCACTTGTGCTCAAACATAAATTGCGAAGTGCAGAGTGGCATGTACATTATTCTAGAAATAAAGGGAAAATAATATTAAAAATGCATAACTCTGGACACGAACTAGAATTGTTATCTCACGGTCTTCAAATAGTGAAAGACCTCCGATTTGCATTATAACTGTTGCTATTAAATGACAAGTGATTTTTTGCCGTTGAGCATTCTCGTTGTATTCGAGAATCAGTCTCTTACAACTGCGTGTTTGCGCTGCGGGAAACGCATAGAGCAAATTTATAATTTTAAATATCTAAACTTTATAAACTGGATGATTCCAATATTTTCGAGTAGCTTTTTTTACAAATCGAAAATGCGAATTTAAGCTTTCCGTTCGTGCTACTGTCAGTAAATGAAAAATGTTAAATGTTCTTACGTGCGTTGCTCTACTCAGGCATCATGAAAACCAACAGTTGGACACACTTTGTTGAATGATGCTTGGTCATAAAACATGTTTTAGCGTGCAGTTATTGTTTAGATTATTTCGCATCTTATCCAATTAGGAAATCGTTAAATAAAGCTTTTTATGATGGCCTCCTCCTCGTTTCGTATCGGTATCGGCGTTTACAGACTTATTTTTATATTTTAATTTAGTGAACAATGCTTAAATAATGGTAGCATATAAAGGTTGTTATTTTTAATAAATGATCGTCCATCATTATGTGTTTGTTTTATTCAGTAAGATTAAATTGTTAACACCCAAGTTTCCTTCAATAATACTGTTTCGAGTAAATATCACACAGTAATTGTTAATATATATTCGCTGAAGATCTATGGGATTTTTTCCAAGTGAATCCAGTATCCACAAGATATAATGTAAACAACAACAAAAACAACAACAACAAAATCAACACAATATTGCCTTTTGAAAGACAGGCATCCCCATTTGTTGAGACTAAAAAAGAAACTGTTGAAATTGTAACTATTTTCATACAACAACGTTTGGATTGTAATCAACAACACGGAATTTAAAAATATAAACTCTGTTTAATATTCTCAATATTTCTATGTTGCTACATACATGTCCTTTATATTCATGTTATTAGTTATTCGATGTATATGATTTATTAAAATCGAGACTTTGGTTTCTCTCGCTTCCTGTCATCTTAATCCAAGTAAAACGTATTTCTCTTCTGACGCTTCAAAATTCAAAACACAAAGTAATTAATGCACACTTATTAGATCTGTATTACAAAACAACACCAAAACAACACCATAACAAGTCAGTCTGGATGGAGGAAAAAAACTACGTTAAGTAAAATTCATCCTAAACCTGACTCTAAAATTCTTCAATTAACTGCATCTTAATTTCTTTTGTTTAATTGCCTCTATACGACCTGTAGTTGATTGGTCTTCTCGTTTGAAAAGAATGCTTAACCATACTGGAAAAAAATTATTGAATGATTCCCTCTGGTTAATTGAACTCAATATGAACAGTCGATTATCCTATAAAAATATTAATTATATCATTACATGTCGTTGTACATTTACTAACACTTATTATTTTATTTCGTGTGGTAGGTGTAATATTGAAGAGGACTGATGCCAGGTACAGGAAATGTCCCCGAAGTTCATCACGAACTTATCTGTGACGGGATCCAAGATTGCGACACCCATATTAAAATAAGTGCGTGTCTTTGGAAACTCTTTTGTGAGTAGGTTGAGGTTTTTTTATCGTCGTGATCCGTCACTCCGGTATGATTTATGGCATGCGGTTTAGCCGATGATAGTTGAGTTGGTTACAGTGACAAATGATCCTCATCAGCCGCATCAGTCGGTCATTCGTCTATGAATTTCTCGGATGAAGTTTGTCACCTTTCACCGTGGGGCCAGCTACGTTTGTTCAACAACAGCCGAGATGAAGTGGACGCGGCCCTGGAATAGTCAATTCGATTCAGTTCAGACTTGTATTCAAATATCGTCATATCCAATTGACTTGGTCCGATTCGATTCAGGCTTTTTCTGTTAGGCTGCTTGATTTAGTATCTCTTCCTGCCAGTCTAAACTACGTGTTATATTTTTGACTGATTTTGTTATTAGTTTGGACTAAGCTTGTATGTGATTAACATTAGGACATTTATTGTGTTATCATTTCAGCAGGGCTTTCACTGCCTCATTACGGCTGTTGCCACTTTTTCGCGACGTAAAAACAGTTCTATGTCGGTTATTCCGACTTTCTTCATATAACCAATTCCTCAATGAGGTAAGTGTAGATTTATGTATTATTTGATGTTCATTATCTATTGATGGCTGCCATTTGGTAAACAGTATTACAATTGTGGCATTGAGCATAGTATGACATTTACATGTATATACATACATACATTAAATAAGTAACTTCGCAACTCTAAAAAGATTTATAAGCTGTTTGTTCATATAAAGAACAGCATGTTTGCAGATGATTTACAGCAAATGTGCATTTCTATCCAGAGCACGCATTCAATTGTTGATAGTCATGAATAGCCATGATTGGTCGTGAATATGCAATCATATATATGTCTTCATATACAACAGTCATGAACATAAGTGTGAAAATATGCACTATTTTATTTAGTGTGTTGTAACAATATTGATTACGATATAGCGGATCTTATAATCATTCTTATGATTGGTCTTCGTGACAGTTTGTCTCAGTCCTAGATCATTGTTTAAAATAAACGCGGGGCCGTAATTTCGCAGAAATTAACCCCACAAAGTTCGTCCATTGTGGTAAAAGCGCCGTCTTTAACTTTAACACGCTTCAGTGGTTTCATTTGTGCAATTAGGTATGCCACTAACGTTAATATAATCAATTTTTAACAACTTAAACATGTTACATTTATGTCGGATAGTTTTCATTTTGGGCGATGCTACTCACCACCAATCTCAAGACAGAGGGCGCACCCACACGCTGACGCTCTTGTACAAGGTGGTGAAAAGGCAGTTACCGACCATCGAACACTTTCTAAGCCACTAAAGCCCAAGCTTACAATGAGGGCTAATAGACACGATAATTACACTCATATTAATTTTGTTTTTCTTAACATTCCCACACTTGCATTCAAGTAATGATGATTTAGATGGATTGTTTGAAGGGGCCTTTTCACATATTTTGGCATGTTTTGAAGTTCGTTATTAAATGCGTTATATTGATAAATATTACCATTATATATAAAAAGCTCCAGTAAAAAATCAAGAATAAAATTTAAAAAAGAAAAGAAAAAGGTAACCCTCAGCAGGGCTCGAACCACTGACTCCTGGAGTCATGGAGTAAAAAAGGTCCCAATTAGGCCATCCTTCCGGATACAATGACGGGTGTATTTAATATTTCATATAACAAATCCTCGTAGTTTCTAACAATATAACGACACCAACAGAAATCTCCAAATTATTAATTCGTTTCGCGTTGCAACGCTGTATAATTTTCGGGTTTTTAAATCGTCAAAAGATGCATATAATGGCTATTTTAGAGCATGGTAAATGTAAATGTTTATTACTGTTTCCTCACGAATATCATAACTAAAACGAAAACTTGCGAATCTGAAACAACTTTTTTCAATTTTGTCAATTTACCCAAACGTGAAAAGGCCCCTTTAACGTCAAACCTATTGTTTGCAATTAAACTTTTGTTAACTTTACATGAAGGTCTTAAACTGATTTGTATGTTTTATGTTATGTTAATTATCAACAGATCGTGGATTAAAGGTCTTTGTCATGTTTTCGTTCTGAGCTCGAATTCTAGTCTTATCATTTTGTTTCTTTATGACTTGTATGATGATGTGTGGACCCATACAGTCTGTTGTTTTTATGATGTTTGTATATGATTTTCACTTGAATGTGCATTTTAATAAGCGCATTTTTCCTGCGGTCATCTCCCGTACTTCATGACCGGTGTGTTTTCCGTACCGGTTCCCCCATTTATTACAACGTAGCAAAACACATATATCATATTATATACACATACATTTTTTTGTAATTGTACGCATGAAAAGATAATATTTTTCTGTTGCGATAACACTTTTTTTTATCATAACATTACATTATTTATGTTTAACCCTTACATTATTGTGTTTTGGTTAAATCATATAAATATGTTTGGACATTTTGTCCATAAACATCTATCTTTTTATCCCTGTTTTGTATACCCATTAATGGTATAATTATTTCGCCCAGCATGTCTTTAGAACAGAGTGGTAACTTAAAATTCATGTTGTGTTTATAAATACACGTGTCTACGTACACTGTACACATTTCCGTTTGGTTTTATGCACGGGTTACGAATGTGTTAACATTAACATCAAGAATACGTGTTATTAACGATTGGAAGTTTCGTATAAGTGTTTCAGCTTTACGATAAGCAAATTTGTTTTTTTTTTAAACTTAAACTGTTTATGGCATTTTATAATAAATGCCCGTTTTCAGTCAACAAACTTGCGTTTGTTCTCTGTTTCACGATACAGGAGTTCGTCCGGTTTATGACCTTTTCATAACCACCTAGCTCAAAACATACAAGAATATTCAGACAAAAAAAAACAACACCAACATTTCATTTAGGCTATTTTTTATAAATATACTTTGTTAAATATCAAAACGCTGTATACCATAAACACAAACGTACATTGAAAAGTCACCCTTTATTATGCATACAATTCAAGAAACAAGGAGCAATATGCATGTACTCCATTCTGAGTAAATTCCATATCTATACTTATGTTTTAATCGTGTTCGAAAGCTGCACATGTTAACTTGAAATTCAAACCATATATAAACGCATATCGCGGTGATTGAACTTGTTTGCTACACTGAATCGCATTTCATGTATATCGCCACATTCTGTCGACTTCAACGTTCCCATTTAATTCTTTTTGAAAGTTTCTTAATTAATTGATCCAAATACTTTGTACATTTTAATAAAGTATTTGCGTTTTAAGTAACTGTACATGCATGATCTCTTGAATGTCATCATAGTGCTTACAATTCGTACATGTATTGCTGACTCGATCAGGATATTTATTTTTATAGTTATATTGTGAATCTATATACAATTCTATCTGAGACAATTTCAACAATTTACACTGAACGGTTGACTATAAAGAAGTACGAGATTGCGTAATTACAATTTTGCTATAGAAAAACAACAACTTGTATATTTAGGAAATGAAATATCGCTGAATTGTATTCATTTTTAAATGCTTTCATTAATGTTTTTTAAGGGCAAATGGTTATTGTACTTTCGACTTCAATTAGACGTGGTATTGTCAGAAACGTAGGCATCAATAGTATGTGCAGGAGAATCGCTATCAGATGAGTATGTTTGCGAAGACGATCCCATTTGCATTGAATGTTGACCACCATTAATTGCTTTTCTTCCATCATGCCTCCTTTCTTATATGGATTACATTCAATGTTCTGTTATGTTGTTGTTGTTCTCCTGTACCACAGTTTTCACGAGAAATAACACACGCTTGTAGGATAACATATTTCAATGGAAATAACTTTTTAAAAAAACTGTCAGGCCATGTTTCTTATTATTTTTAGATCAACTAAAATATTCTCGAATTTCATCAATTTCAAAGACACCAAACACTCCTATTTGCGAATTTGGATTAATAAAATAATATCATTATTATCAAATGTATTAACTAACTGTCATATATTGGCTTCTATTCATATTAGCTGAGACATGCTAGACATTAGAAAGGCAGACAGATAGATGCCAAGTCTTTAACCATTTTTTTTTTATTAATCGAGACCGAGTGATGCGCATATGAATCAGAAGAATACATTAACGGTGAACTTTAAAATATTATTCCTTTGTCTCTGGGATATTTCTCGAACAAAATAAATGTTATTGATTCAAAAGCAAAAGGTACACGACGGATTATGGGGTTTTGTTACATTCAGTAATAACTAATTGTTTACATAACCATAATTTATTATCAGAATTTACATTATACACATATACATTATAGAGTTTTTAACGCTGTCACAGTTGCGTACTACTGTGTAAACCATATCAAGTATAAAAAGTCAATAGTTAAAAAAAATGTTAACAATGTGGTTTAAGGTTGTGCTAGTATCTAATTTCATATCGATTTGACAAACATGAAACTCTAGCTATAAGGGGGCATTGAGCACTACATCCCGATTATGACTAGCTTTTTCCTCAGATCTATGCTTTCGAGGAAAATGGTGCGCTAGGGAAGCAACCAGGTTTTTATTTGATAATAAAGTATTATGAATAAAATATTAAGTAGTTTGCCTCATGTGAAAGAAAAAACTCAAAAGCATAGAATCAAACAGAACCATGATCGCTGATTTAGATAAAATGTAGTTTATTACATTATGTCTACTGATATGTTTGACTTTAATTGATGCGATGACGGTTATTTTTTGTTATATTATAGGTTTTACTTATTGTTGGGGTTCGATCAACCATTAACAAATGTAATTCTTCATGTCATTTTAAAAGATGGACCTTGTTTTATGCATTTGTATGATGGTGAGCTTCGTTGTTTTGCTTGCATAAAAATAAATGTAGTCACCTCTTAGTAATGAAATGAAATGCTGTGGCAACTGAGGTTTCCATATGTTATAATATAATAATCGCATTTCTAAAACAATTAAATACAACACTTAAGTATGTATGAGTTACATGATATGTTTTTGAAACTACTAAGATATAATAATAATAATACATAATTTCGATGATATTTTGGTATATTGCCCGTAACGAAACAAAGCGTAGTACTAATCATTTACGTCGCATTCGGGGCATGTCATTTTACAAAAGCTGTTAAAAAAGACGTTCAAACGCTTTTTGAAGCATTTTATGAATAATCAAATGAATATCAGGAGCATGGCGCATATACCAATCATAGATTTTTATCAGTTCAAAAGTAGTACGGGGTATCTTAAATAAATAAACGGAGCATACATATATTTAATAGATTCATAGGTACTCGGATAAGTGAAACAACACTTGACAGACGTATGGTCTGGCAAATAACACTTCACTCAGATTAAACAGTTAATGGCGTCAAAACGATACATTATTCTAAATATAATACTGGTATCCATTAACTCTTAAAAATACATGTCATGAGATTAAAACTTTTGCTATTTAACCTGTCCCATTTTGTAACATAAATTCTAACCAGTATCAAGTTAAAGTTAGATGCATTTCCAAATGAGAATGGATGAAATGTTTTCCTACAGCAGACCCTAATGGTTCAAATGAACATATGGTTAATGTAGAAAACATCTATTAAGATATTGCAATTAATGTCTTTACGTTTTGTTCAATAAACGTATGAGAAATAAACGTTCGCATGGTGATAATATAAGGGGTAAATTGAAACGAGTTATTTCAATAGTTGATTGTAATGTGTTAATCAATAAAACGGAGGTAGACACAAATTGTTAAGTGCGTTATGTCCCCTTTCCTTTTCATCTTTAAAAAATATTTGACTATGCGTGTGAGAGCATTTGTTTAACAAAGTGATCGTCCATTTAAAGAATTCGCATTTTTTATGCAGGCTGTTACGTACTTTAATCTTACCACAGAAAGTAAAAGTCTCAAAAACAAAAATACGATTTCCCTTGTGAGTATCTCTTGTCAACATTATAAACAACGCCGTTACCCATGCTTACACAGATTAACTTATTTCACTGATTGATCATACATTTGCTCGAGAAAAGCTTATACCTTAACATATTTAAAAAAACACACACATTATTTGAACATTTTGCTTAATCCGAAACTGTCTTCTCGATAACATTTTTGTTTAAGTCCATATGGACCTATTTAAACATATTATTCCTATTTTTGTTTTGTTTTGCCATTAACGACACCTAATACTTAGTCGATTAAAAAATAATCATCTATAGTTAATGCATTGTTTAAATCTATTTAGTGGATATATAGATGATTTTTCAACATAGAAGAAAATTAACCTTTCAGAAGTTTCCCTTAATGGGTCGTGTTTATCTTCTATCGACGCTGCACTTCTAAACTTTCATCGTTATATTGTTGGAATAAATAACAGCAGTCGTTATGACAACCAAACGATTTAAATTTTGATAGTGAAAATGTCCCGTCCTTTGATAGATATCTTCCTCGAGGTCCTTCTAATTGAAGTTAAAGTTCATCATCATAGCAATATGCTTCGGCTTGTTCTTAAATTTCGGTTTTCATTGACCGCAGTGTTGCACGAATGATGGAAATGTAAAAACACGGTTTCTTATACCATATGTGCATATGGGTGTGTTTAAAGCTATTGCGGAATGTTGACGTATAATATAATTAAATGATTTCCATAACTCTCATTTATTTAACGAACACGTATTCAAAACATTGTTTATGACTAACGTAATACAATTAGCTTACATAAAAAAATAAGTAATTTGGTAATAAATAAAATTTTCCATAACATAGTTCATATGATATAGCAAAAGTATAAAGCAATCATTATGCGGACGTCATTAGATGTCAGACCAAGCGATCGTAATACGTCAGCAATTAATTAATATTAGGTCTTACTGGCATATGAAGGTCATTCCGATACTATTGATTTAACTGATTTCCATATTATGAATATCTTTGTGTTCAAATCGCATTCTTTCTATTCTAACTGGCTTAAGAACTTGCGGTTTATGAAAACAATTCATTTGTTCTTTTTCGCACATGTCAAAGATAAAGTTTATTTACGTCAATAACTTCGAAAAACCCTGTGCACATTATTGGCATGAGCCACATTTTAATAATAATTAACGTATAATGCCATCTGTGGGGTCAATACATAATCAGACAACTTATCATACGTTTCAATTAGATAAACACAGCTTTGGTATGATAAGATATTTTGAAATCTTACTAAACATGTATTGTTCTATACAATATATCGAATAAAGCGTATATACTATTTTTATTTCATTGCCTGCTTGTGTTGGACACAAAAATTGCTTATCAAAGCTAAATAATGCACGAATTATAAAAATATGGTAACAGTTATTTTGATTTAAAACACGAGAAATTTCTGTTTATATACTGTATCATTCGAAGAACGCTTGCTATGAAGCATGATTTGCTGCACAATGTATATCATTAAGGCACACTTTGTGAACCTAAAGTTTATCTTCAAAAAGTTATACTATTATTAATACACAAGTTCTCTGATCACCCATAGGAAAAGGTTTTAATATAGGCATTACCATAATTACCATAACCAAATTGATTTTGATGCTAAACCTCATTAAGCAAAGTACAGCAAATGGATCTCCACGAAGCTTCTTGCTAAAATACAGCGATTTAAAAAAAAAGCCGCACTCTGGGAATACCGGGCTTATTGTATGTAATTGAATGTATTTTAATGAAAAACTCCGTACAATCGTAGAAAAGTGTCGTCCTAGATTAGCCGGATTGCGGACACTCTTATATAGGATGGTATGAATTAAATTTCCAGACCTATACTTAAATGAACAATGTGTAGGGTGTGAGCACTCCATGCAAATGTGATAGCCTCGACAAACCTTACCACCAGTGTGTGGATTTCCGCACTTTATAAAGGAAACGTTGATTTAGATTATAATTCATACCCAATATAAAATATACACATCAGTGCAATATTTGCCCACGGTAAGGCGTAACTCTAACTCCCTTACATAGAATTAAAGTTCAGCTACATTAAATAAATTAAAACAGAAATTGTAATGTCCTTTTCAAATAAATTGACAGATGCATTCGCCATAAAATGGCCTAATAATTAGCCAAGATTTGACATTCTCACTATGTGGTTAGTTTTACATATTTAAGTGTTTCTTTTTTATTTATTTATTACGTACCCAATATGAAGATGAGAACGTCAGTTTTCGTTCGAATTTAATAAATATGTTTGTTGCACCAAATTTGTAACAACTGCTCGAGTATGGTCAGCTATCGTGTTAGGTGGCTATCCGACGTTCAACGGTGTGTGTCGTTTTCAGTTAAACCCTTATTTCAAAACACACCTTATATACCGCAAAGCGCATCCCCCCTCTCCATAAATACGGGAATATTCTTCTTATAACACTTCTACCAAGTCAACAATTTTTTAATTAAAAACATAACATAATGGGTTTCTCATCTTTAAATTAAAGTAAACTATGATGTATTGCATTCATGGTGCTGTAACATTTTATGCCAAAATATCGTGGGGTATAAACAGTATCAAGGATATGTATTTTTATCGTGAAACTGTAAGTGTACTGCGCTTATTCGGTTTATTTTGTGTGTATTTAGTAAAGTGAGTCAGGTGAAATAACTAAGGTAAATATATTCCTTTTTTCACTTGTTTATGTTTATATGCAACCCTTCATTGATATTCCAAGTTGCAACCGCGCAAATTTAATGCAATTAACGCGTAATATGAGTGAAGTATTCGATATTCATCAATTATTGAACGTAATTAATCACGAATAAGGACAAAAATAGGTTACCGTTGACAGGCACCGCTATTTAACTAGCTGACAATCTCTGAAGCTCACATATTGTATTGGTTTCCTTATCATGTATAATTTTATGTAATGAATACAATTCCATAGACGAATGATTGCCTATAAATTATGCTTTATCGAAAAACAAGTTCCAATAACATTATTAATTTGTTAAATTAAGGGTTTGTAGTGTCTTCGGTATATTTCAATTGTATTGAATTTAATTAGCAAATTAATTTAATACTGATTTATGTTCTGATATGGGTATAAGTTGGGCTGCATGCACAAACTTGATAGGCGGCTTATTCACAACAACAATAGAGATGGCAAAAACCCTCAAGCTCTTTTGCACAATTTTGTCCAAAATTTCCGTTGATTTATTCTAAAGCATATCTTAATCGTTTCATTAAAACAGTCGTTTGAAATATCTAATGTATGCTTACTACGTCTCTCGTAAACAAGCCTCGTCAAAATTAACTTGATAAATACTTTAATGAAAACCAGAATATGGAATTGAAATATTTAAATGAAAACTAGAAAGTCGAATAACTGTAAAACAAATTGATACAACTTAAGTAAATTTACTTGAAAAATATTTCACATAACATTGCTATACATACTCAAGTTCTATTCGTTATATAGATAATTAGCAAGACGTGAAGAAAGCATATTATTTGCACGATATTGTTTGGGAAAAAATCAAGTAACGTCTGTGGACCGCGTAATTTGTAGTACCACTTGGTTTGTTCATAGTTGTACAAAAATATAACCTAGCATACAAGACGAAAAATGTTGAAACCTTTTACTTTGTTTTATACCATTCGTCTTTATTACTAAGACCGAAAAGAAGATGTTTCAAAGCTATTGGTTTAAAATGGATGGATGGTCAAGGAGGATTGCAGTTTCATCAAGACAAGAGCATCGGCAGAAAAAAATTCAAATAATCTTCTATTACAACACGGTGGAAATTAGGACTTTCTCTTTGATGTTATTCTACAACTGTTACGCAAAGAAGTTAAAATTTGTTTGGAAATGATCGTGCATGACGAATATTACGAATTCGATCACCATCTTGATTGTGCATCGGAACTTGTCTTAGCATTCGGTTTAGGTTTTTTTAAAGGTCGGATCTTACTGACTTTTGGTAGAGGTTTCAATAAGTTAATGAGTAAGGACAGAAAAGAGCGAGAGATCACATAAGATTTATATAAATTGTTTCGAATGAATTTGAAGATGATAAACCGGAGCAGGAGAGCTCTTCGTGCATACATATGAAAACGTGGGGAATTTATGGCGTGTCAAACGTTGCAAAATTTAATGTTTCCATATGTATGTGGCATATTTGTATATATATGTTGTATATTTCCATTTTTGTGTGGTATAATTGCATATATATTTTGTATAAATTCATATATATACGGTAAAATCCGATATATGTATTACATAACAAATATATGTTGTATAATTTTCATATTTATGTTCGATATTTTCATATATATGTTCATATATGTATGCAATATTTTAATATATATGTGGTATTATTCTTAGATTTGTGTTGTATATTTTTCAAAATATGTGTGTGTTATAAACTTTCATATTTGTGTGCAATATAAGAATGGAAACATTGAATTTTGCAACGTTTGACACGCCATAGGAATTTAACAGCTCAAATGCAGTTTGCTTTTTATTCGCTTGTTCTTCAGGATTTGAGTTAGGATTCATTAATTATTTTGTATTTGTTGCAGTTTATGGAATATGAAATTTGATCCAAGTGTGATCATAAAAAAATATTATCACAATTGAATTAAAATTGATATTCCACCAAATCCATCAAATTTTCTTTTTAATGCTACACATGATTATATTTGTTCATCCTGCCTCTGTTGCAAACTTTGACCTAATAAAGCAGGGTCGAATAAACTAGTTGATATCCGGCAGTACCTCGCTTGACCGCGATCTACCTTAAGAACGTATTCCTTCGCGCCGACTAACATGTTCGAATATTTTACCTTTGAAATGTATTGAGACGCATCATGAATGGTATCGTTTTATTATATGATCCTATTATTTTGTTTCTTCTTTAAAATATTACCGAACAAACTTTCCGTATTTGCTATTTATCCTACAGCTAAATGATTTTATAGAACATAATAGGACCCATACAGAAAAGATAAGGTTTATCCCACAGATATTTTTAGATAACGTTTATCCCACAGATATTTTTAGAACATGTACTTAGGGACTACTTTTTGGCCTTTCACACCTGATTGCGTCATTCAGGTCATTGGGTAATTAGAGGTTAATACCTCGTTGCTTGAAGGCCATATGTGATTATCGACCTACGGCCTTCGGGGCGATTATTCACTCCAGGGCCGATTATCACTTCCGGCCCTCAAGCAACAATGGTATTAACGTCTTTAATTTTTAATGCCCGTTAACTGTACTATTTATTACAGAACTAGCTTTCCGTTCTTTAATTTTCATTCAATTGATCACGCAATTTATGACGTATCTCATGTGACGTAATAATACTAATTTCTGTGACGAAACACAGTTTTAGCTAGACTCTCAAGATTTTAGGGACAACAATTCCGTCGTGGAGGATTTTAATTTAACAGTTAAATATTTTTTAGCATCGAACGAATCAAAAACGAGTCAACGAGTGTGTGTGTGTTTACGAAGAATTATTTTAATATTATGAATGTGAATAACAGTGTTGGGATATAAAACTGGAATGTACTGGTGAGACTGCATTTTCGATTTTGTTAAAATGTCGAATGTACTCGAATAACGCGATGTTTTGTTGAACAATTGATGCATTAATTTTAAGAAAACTGTCAGTGAATTGTCAGTCGATCAAAGAATGTTTATCCACAAAGAATTGCCTGCTTACACCCAGTGCTTTAATATGGAAAAGATGGATGGCGATGAAGAAATGTGTCCAGAATTTTAACTCGTCATGGAAGCAAATTAAACTTTACGAAAATAAAAATGGTTATTACAGACTTCGGTGAGTAGAAAAATATCCAGTAGATGTTTTACTTTTTTATGTCAGTAAGTAAAGTGTGTAAACTGAAGAGTTGTTATAAAACTAACAATATCGGCGGGGATAAATGCTGAATCATGCTTCACGTAGGTGTCCATTGTGTACACAACAGTCTTACTAATGCGAAATGAATTGTGGTAGCACTTCTTTTACGAGTGAAAAGGGAAAACGAAAGAAGGTCAGGTAATCGTGCCTCTGATAATCGCTATCAGTCTTAATAGAGATTGAAAATCACATTTTGACATAATTGAATAACATTTCTTTACACAACATTCCGTTTTAAACACACAATAAAACACGATTTTTCTTTCATTATTAACATGTTCATTCCTACGCAGAACTACTTTGGCGGAAGCCTAATTACCAAACCAGGGGAATGTGATGCGTCTTAGTATAGAGGTGACAATAACGTAGTGACGTCACCATCTATGTATATAATGCGTAGGTGTGAACACATTTTTTAAATTTCAAAATGGCAGCCGTTTCACAGTGGTGAAACAAGAATTGTAGATTGAACACAACCGTCTGTGTTCTACTTGAGTGTGTAACATTTGGAACGCTGATTAAATTTGAATCGAGGCGTATAGCGATATTTTTTCTCGTTACTCTTCTTTTGCGTGGAATTCTTAAGAACTATTTCGAGTTCCGTAAACGGGAAAGATCACAATTAATATTACTACGCAATATAAGATTCGGTTAATTTAATGTGTTTTTGCTTTTTTTTATTAATTTAAGACTACTATTTTGATTGCATCAGGAATAAATTAAATTAAAAAAATATTGTATGATAAATAGAATGCTATGTAAGTGTGAGAGTGTACTTAAATTTATCCCACTCGTCTCAGAAAGGCTTACAAGGCTCGGCAAGTCTCGCCATGTAAACCTTTTTTCACTCGTGGGATAAATTCACACTAACATAGTATTCTCTATTTTCATTTACTTTATTTTGCAATTTATGACGTACCTAATGTGACGTCATTATTCTGACGAAACATACTAGTTGAAGCAAGACTCTCTGGATTTCAGGGACCATTAATATTTTTTTAAGCATCACCAAATCAATTACTTATTTCGGATTTATTGTTTGTCATGCTTAATTGTTAACTTCGATAGCTATATTAGGAATAAAATAACTCGCTCCTACAGGATGACTATTTCGTAAATCATGTTTTGGGTCAGACTCAGAGTCTGAGAGTGGTTAGCGGTCGATACAAACGCTATCAAAAATAGTGTGGTTTAAAATACAATTCGATAAAGGGATGGAAGAACAGAAAACGGATTCCGATAAAAGGATAGAAGAACAGAAAATGGAAGTGCACATAGTTGTAAATGTATTGTCATAAGAATTGGATTAAAGTTGTCATTGAGGTAGAATCTAAATAAAATTGAGTTTTTGTTTTGCTGTTGCATTTTTTTTTTCGATTTTTACCAAGAAAAGCATAACATTCTCGATTCGATTTTTTATATTTCTTCTCATATTTTCAATAAAAATGTATGAAAAGGAACAGTTTAATGGGAAACTATTTTTTATGTGATACAATCGGTAGTTATTCGGTCGTCAGTGTACATGTAGGAGTCCCGACAAAAATAATTATTTAATGTCAATTAATCATTTGTCTTTGTTAAATGTGTTAACGGCATAAGTTAACGTGAAGTGTTTCAATTGTATTGCTTATGGCATCAGTTTAAAAGGTCCACACCCTTACATAAAGAAATGGTCTTATTTCATCCCATTTATGAACAACAAAATGCATCACCAAGGGCTATTTCTCAATCTTTTGTTCTTACGATTACTTCTTAGTAGAGACATTTCATGCATGGAACGAAGAAACAGTGGTATATTGACCGAATAAAAGATGTGCGAGTACGTGCATCACACAAATACCTAATTCTAATGATAGTGAAACATCATAAGTGTATCATTATTAGTTAACCCATTTAACACTCTTTGACAAAAAAAACGCTTCGATAAAGTTTTTATAAAATAGCATTCAACCTATAAAATCGGAACTACATTTTTTTTAATGTATGTTTCCTGTTTATCGTGATGCCATGAGATTAATTGGTATTTATACTGCACTGATCAAAAGTAAGATTAAGGTGCCTAATAATTGTTTTTATCGCCAGATATTTTAATCCATTGTTGTATCCATTTGTATTAGTATTTGTTGTGTACTTTCGTGATTTATCGTTTTGCTTAGCAATTGTGTAAGTAAGAAATCTTATGCCTATAAGGCGATACGCCTATCTTATATTTTTTGTCGAAGAACATACAAACTGATATGTCTTTATTATTACATATACTGAGAGCGCAATTACCATTTGTCTTTTTTTCCTGTAAATTATGTTTGTGCTCATAAATTCTTGGTTGAACATGATTTATAACCTTCCTCGTAAATACTTGATTCAACGGTATGCTCGGTTCATTTCACGCAGTCAAAATGAACTTGTGTGGATATCAATAGCCAAAATTTAGCGTCTCCGCTACATTTTAGAGACCTAGCGAATGGAGTTTGTAAGATTGTAGTTGTAAGATTGTTTAACGTAGTGCAAAACAAAAAAAAATTAAAACGAGGTTCATTTTAAACATTGGTTACAATATATAAGCACACACACACACACAGAGGTTTCGTTTGACAAAAACAACTTTAAAAGGGATATAGCAGAAGCGAATGGTATAACTTTTATGTTTTAATGTAAAGTAGTACTCTACAAAACGTTCTGTTACATTATGCCCGAGTTTTAACAATTGTTTCGGATAAGAGATAACAATGTGACATAGACTAGTAAAGCATTTTACTAAAATATATGTTCCACTAAAACAACTACCGGTAAGTCAATATAGTGATCGTGTATGTTTTAATTTCCTTATTGTCTAAACTTGAAATACTCCTGGGATCACAGTCCTGTATAAACGTTTACATAAAGCTAGCTTTAAACTCATTTTCGCGAATTCATGCGAGAAGCTTAAGTTTCCCCTAAACTCATCTCATGTTTTATTAACATTTTTATACGTTTTATTTTTAAACCAGCAAATATATTATTGATATATATTAATATATTATGCTGCTCTGCAAAATTAGCTTCACTTGTGATTGAAAGAAATAATCATCGTTCCATCTATATAATTTTATGTTAAATACTTAAACTTATATGCCAGAATAACTCAATGGTGTTTGAACCTACACTTATGAATGGCTGCATGCTTTAATAAAATATTGTTATACAAAATACCAATACATAAATACAAACGAAGAATATAAACAACAACAAAAAACAAGTTGAAATTGCCCCTCGCAATCGAAGTTAAATTTAATCCAATAGTTATAAACTAAAGACAATTTGTCAAAGCCGCCATCGATACTGGAAACATATTTCCTGAAATATTCACAAATTCACATGCCTGCTTGAAAGAGCATTGTTCTGAATGTATTTCAAGACAACGAACTGATTTATTACACAAATGTCAAAAGAATCTTAATGACGATCATTAACACAACAACGTGGCTACATGTGATTGGGCAATTCTTTACGCTTTCGTAAAGTTAGTAATAAACTACTTAATGTCATGCGCCTTAGTAAATTGTTTCCTTTTTAATCCGGAAGAGTCCGTTTCATAATCAAAGTATTAAATCATTCGCATGGTTCATTTGAAACTAAGCAAAATTTCAGTTGTTGTTACTATCGCCTTGAATTTATTCTGTTAAATTTTCAGTGTTTATGATATATCAGATCTTTGCAACGGTTTCAACAAATATTGTGTTCTTAGAGGTGTTTTATTTGATACGTGCACGTTATTATGTACTTGAACAAACATAAACGTGCGCATAGGCTATTTGTCCATTATTAAAATAGATCTCACGGGTGTCAGTGGCATTTGCGGTTCACTCTCGTATGATATGAAATTACTGAGGGTGTTATTAAGTTAATCCCATATCCCATCAGGTACTAAAAGTGTAACGATTATATGCCACCGACTACCCTTTTTCTTGCTGTGTTTAACATATTATCCTATTTTGTACCTTCACATAAATTTATGACCGAACCAGCTTTCCGTACTTTTATTTCCATTCAATTTTCTACGCAATTTATTAAATATCTCATGGGACGTAATTGTTTAAGCTCGACTCTTTTGATGTTAGTGAAACAATTCGGACGATGTTGTTTATTTAAAAGTATTTTTTTAAGCTTCGAACGAATCCGAAACGTATTCCGGATTTTGTGTTTGTCATGCATGGTTGTAAACTTCGCTGGAATAACATAACTTTGTCCAACAGGATAACGATTTCGTAATCGTGTTTTGGTCAGAACGGTTAGCCTTTGATACAATTATTAAAAAAGTGTGGTTTCAAATAAATTTCGAGAAAGTGATGGCAGAGCAGAAAATGAAAGTGCACATCTTTGTAACGTTGTTTTTTTAAATAAAAATCATATTTAAACAGTTGGCATTGAGGTAAGCGTATCGTTTATACTAAATTTAGTTTTTCTATGAACCCTGTTAAAAGCTGAAATAGTGTCTTCATTCTAATCTACAGCACAGTTTCAGTTGCAATCGATATTTTAATCACCAAAACGGTGAGCTACGTTAAGTTACAATTATTTATATGGGTTGTTCCCCATACACATGCAAACGTCATATAATAACAAAATTTATCTATTGGTTTATCGAACAGACGCAATTTTTTACGTTGCTACTAATGATTGGCGTCGCACTGAAGTGCGGCGACTCGTATGTAAAACGTTGTTTTTTTTCGCTTATGGGAGGAGAAATTATTTTACGGATCAATGTATATATTTTTGTTGTCAGAATATCTTGCATATTGGTGATTTTTTGTGTAAATTATTGTAAATAAGTACTGCATTTGTGCCTATTACATTTACTACAACATTTATTGCCAATAATGCAAAGCTAATTCTTTTAATTTATAACTGATCACAGGGACTGGGCAATAATAAAAGATCACAGGGACTGGGAAAATACGCGAACCGGTGAAACTTTCTGGTTTTGTATAAAAACAAAACATAATCAAAATATATTTATTTTGTGGTTTTTCTAACAATAGCGCAGACTTTTGCTGTTCGAGTTTTGGTTAACGCGTATTTTCTTCAATTTCACAAGACGACAGCGATTACAAGGATTATTGCTTTATTGATAACCGTTACACTACAGTCACTTATTAATATCTTAGTTAGAAGGTGATTTTTCAAGCGGTTCCGTAGTGTAGTGGTTACACGCTCGCTTCACATGTGAGAGGCCCAAGGTTCGAGCCCCAGTGGAATCAAATTATTTTATTTGTGTCCTATGTTAACTTTTTGTTTTGATGTAGACATTTTAGTTTAAATAAATAAGCTGTTTTATTGTTACCATTTTTTGTTTTTATTATGCCCATGAAATATATGTGTGAGAGGGTGGGGGGGTCGTAAACACATTACAACTTTTACAGTGTTTTCAGATCAATGAGTACTCAACCCCTAACGTAAATGAGCAACGTAAAAATAAGTTCAGAATCAACCCCCCTTGAAGTTGAGAAAAATATGAAATTACGCTTACAAGATGAAGCAGATTTTTTTTAAACCTACACAGTTCTGTTCCATTTATGAAAACAGCACACGGATGCCAGTAAAAAAAAGAGGAAACGAATGTAAATAAAATGAACTACGAAATATTTGGGGGTTACAACACAAAATAATAGATAATGGCTATTTGGGGGTTATAACACAACATCATAGATAATGGTTATTTGGGGGTTATAACACAAAATCATAGATAATGGTTATACCAGTATCTTTTTCTATTTTGTTTAAAATAATCGACCAATATATTAATATTTACAGTAGAAAAAAAATCGTTCCATGTAACTTTATTGAGTGCCTTTTACACTGAAATTCCCGACGCCCTTTGATGCTTTGCATCAATACTTATCTTGTATGTGTATGAAATGAATCGGGTGTATTAAAAGTACACCATGGCATGGGCACGTTCCCTCTCTAAGCCAATTGGCTAACGTCAATTGTGTAGGAAGTGAGATATATTAGGGTAAACTAATCATGAATCGGACACTTTTTTCTTTCTATTAACGGACTTCAGTTATTTATACCGTAACCGATCCTAATGATCGACTTGCACCCGAGTAAATACATCAAGGACTGTTTTGACTCATATTGGACCGGGATTCAGCTGCTTTTAAGGCAAAACTGTAAAAACACGTTTGTTTGTATACCTGTGATGTTTGATTGTTTATGCGACAAGGGCAAGTTCAAACTTTCACGATTTATTATTAAAGTTTATCTTACAGGTTAAGTATATAAAATATGTTGCAAGTACATTATAAGATTAAAATAATAAAACGTTCATTCAGACAATTAGAAATGTCGTTGCATGAATATACAATAATAAAAAGAGTTATTTTTTATATATGCACTTTTTTATCATGGGCAATTTTAAAAACTAGATATGAACATGACGACAACAGGTTTATGCTACAAGGGACACTGCCCAAACATATATTAAAAGACTTTCGGTATATACTCCTGTCAGTGATTCATCTTTATACACACTGTATACTGTTCCCATCCACTCAGTATACAAGTTCGAGTAACGTATTTTGTTCAAGAATAAAACGATGACCATATGCTCCATGTTGATCGACGACAAAAAATGCAGCCCCCCCCCCCCCCTTAAACAAGACAAAAACATAACAACAGCAACACAAAAAACAACAACAAAAAACACCTCACAAACTAGAAACAAAAAAAGAACTTAAAATACTTTGTGTGATAATATTAAAAGATATTCACCGTTTTATTCTCTTCGGGTCATAATATGTATCACAGACAAAATCCTTCATACACTGTCAAATAAAGCAAAGATGCAAGCTCCAGAGGGGTTAATCACGTGATTATCAAGATGGCGACGTCCATGCCGAGGCAAGTATTTTGTTGCCGTTTTATACTCTTTAATATCTTGTTTTATTTTTTAAATTCCGCCCACTTTCCAAACATATTAGCAAGAAAGTTACTGGCGTTTATTTCATAGTAATATTCGCTCTATATCTCGACTTTACTCGGTGCGAAATTTCTTAGCGGGATGACCTAATTAGGGCTCAACTAAGAAAATTGCGGGGAGTAAAGTCGAGATACAAAGCGAATTTAAATACGAAATAAACGCTTATCACTTTTTGACGATGCTGCGAAGCATCGTCTTAGTTATCAAATCATGAAAAATTCTTCACAATGGCAACCTATGTAAAAGACCGAGCCAGTCAGATTGAGATAGCTCGATTTTTCTAATCGGTCGGCATACCTCGCTGATTATCATTGATAACGGTATAGGAAGCTCAGCTATAAATGGGACAGCATATTCTGGGAAAAGATTTAATAATAGTTTGAAAACGCTAATTTTTAAATCAGTTATATTCAATCCATTATATGTTTATAGATCAATGAAACAACTATGCATTTTCTGTAATGTATTTGACATTTACAGAGCCACATCAGTGCACACACTATGTTTGACAATTCATTCGTTTGGTGGATATTGGTTGCTGTTTTAAACACATATTAGGTCATATCGCGGAGATTTAGTTAACCTTACCATGTGTTCATGGGCGAACTCACGTATTCAAGTGCTCTAACGACTATGTGCTCATACCCACTTTCGATCGGGAATCATCATGAAATTATTGCCGTACTTAACGAACAAACATGCCTTAGCTAATTGAATTAGAGAAAAAGAACAATAATCAAAAGAGAAAAAGTATATGTTCATGCACATGGGATTGTGAACTCACGTCCGTACACATAGCATCATTAACTTAGGAAAGGAAACAACGAAATATAAAGTTTGGTATGATATACATGTGAAATTAAAGAGCATCGTGTAATTAAAGAGCATCTCAAGTTTTGAATTTATATGCTTAAACGTAATGTTATAACCCACAAACGTTTTACTGTAACAGACAGTTTTTTAAGATAAGTGGTACAGAAAATACACGTCGAATATCTTTTTAAATATATTTCTTGTTATATTTGATCAAGAATGTAACCCACCTCCCAGTTTCGCTGAAAGGATCAAGTTTCCCACGGGTACTACTTCCCCGTACCCCCAATTTTTTTTTCGCACCCTACATTTTTCGTAACCAATTTTTTTCGTACCCAATTTTTTTTCGTACCCAAATTTTTGCTCGTAACCAAATTTTGTTTCGTACCCATTTTTTTCCTACCCAATTTTTTTCGTAACCAAATCTTTTTACGCACTTAATGTTTTTTTGGCATAATTTTTGTACCCAAAATTTTCGTTCCCATTTTTTTCCTACCGAAAATTTTCGTACCCACATACACAATTGTGGTGATGTAGATAAACTTAAATAGATGCTTTTATATCAATCCTCTTCAAAAGCATCGTTACACCAGTACTGTCAGTACTTTGATTTACTGATATGGCTGGAAAGTGAGCGTCGTTTAAAAATTAAACAAGAGTAATAAAGGGTATAAAACGGCGAAAAATAACTGTCTCGGCGTAGACGTCGCCATCTTTGCTATCACGTGAATTCCCCCTCTGAAGCTCTTATCATCATGATGTTTTTCGTGACGCCTTTTCCCAAGCTCTTTTTAATTCGCGCATTCGTTTTAAACAATGTACCTTGTTATATGTGCAACATCGCTTATAATCACCTTACATTTTGGTAATGAGTTTGTATCAACATAATGAAGTTGACTGGTGTATATACAATGAATGACTTAATTTATCAATCATAGTGCTTTATTTGCAGTGGTAAACGAAACCACATGGGTGCTTAATACAATGAATTCACTGCTAACTCTAGGACAAACAATCGCACGCATTTGATATATATACTATGTCTTGTAGTTTGTTGACAACTTATTAACTGACACTATTCTATGATTATTAAGGATGGATTTTGTCGTAATGTGTAACCTCGGACCAAGCTGCAACAAATAGTTAAATATAAGAACAGGAATTACAATTTAAATGGTTTAAAATTATTTTTGTTTGTTTCAGATTCGCAAAGTAATGTTGTAGTTATAACATTTGTGAGAAAACAGTAATACTCAACATTTAACATTGCTCTAAAATAACCATTATATGCATCTTTCGAAGATTTTAAAACCTGAAAATTATAAAGCGTTGCAACGCGAAACGATTGAATAATATGGAGAGTTCTAGCTGTTGTTGTCGTTATATTTTGTGACACTCCGAGGATCGCTTATATAAAGAATAAAATGTATCACTCACTGTATTATCACTGATGGCCAGGTTCTATAAGCGTTAGAATTTAACTCCAGGGGTCAGTGGTTCGAGCCCAGATGAGGATTCCTTTTTTCTATCTTTAATTTCGTTCTTTTAAAACTGGAGATTTTAAGATCCAATGTTAACATTTATCAATATAAAGCATTTAAAGACAAACTTCAATACATTACAAAATCTGTGAAAAGATCTCTTTAAACGAAAGTACGCCATTGCAAATTATCAGCATCTCAAAGCGAATCGTTTTTATCTTGAATAGAAGAGACCAAAAACAATTGCATTAACCAATAAACAAAACGGTCCATAGTTTCTGTGCATTGTTTTAAGTGCTGGCAGCACTGGTTCCTACAAATCGTCTAACAAAATGAAGCTACATTGACAGATCTTCAAAGCGACAATAATGCCTCTGGTTCAGATGAACTAAACACGTATAATTAACAAACTCATCGGTAATGATTTGCTTGGGTTGTTTTATGAATTTCTGTTTCCAGCAAAGTTGTACACATGTAAATATTTCATAATTCTAACCGTTGCACTAAATGTTTACAAAGTTTAATAAAGAAGTGTGGGTTTTTTTAAATATGTATGGTAAATTACTAGTTTTTATAGGTAGAGCAGTAATCAATAGTAATACAAATAATTACTGAATTGTATTAGACTGAATCTCAATTTTATCCTATTTAATGTATTGCGGTGATCCGGCTTAATGTTTACATTTTATCTGACTATAAGACTTATTGATTTGTTTAACCTTTTAAAAAACTTGTTGTTTGTGTTGTTGTAGTTTGTGTTTACTAAATTGACACACTTGAGCCGTAAATTCATACTCATCACCTAACAAATTTAATGCAATTGCCAAGGAAAAATAATGCTTGAGGTATTCTATGAAAATGTTATTAATTATCACGATAAATCATATGCAAAGCGGAACTCGATCGCCATAGACTGATAACACAATTTGTCTGGCTGAGAACCGCTGTATCGGGCCGATTGTGTTTGTTTCATTATCGCTTGTTTATTGTTAGTCATACATAAAATTACAAAATGGATAAAAGCGTTTATCGACAAAATGCCAATACTATAATTAATGAGTAAAGAACGTAATTTCTAGCGCCATCTTTCCACTGGTATGGTATCAGTGCACATTTATTGAATAATGTTGTAGAAGTGTTGTTGTTATCATTCGGTCTTCATGCACCTTACCCATGCCATCCCAGTTTCTGTCCGACTAGTAATTGCCTTAACCTACATATGCGTTTTCAAAAAACATGAGTAGAGTAAGAAACACGAATGGAGGTGATTAATAAAGGCCAATTTTACAACAAATGGGAATCATTGAAACAAAAAAAGGTCTGCGTTTACTTTAATATTGTGCTTAGGTCTTTGTCGTTATGTCTAATGAATGCGATTGAGTGTCTGTATACCTGTTTGTTAGCTTCTTTTTAAACTAGGTTTGATACATTTTTTTAATTATGACAGAAATAATAAATTGTCGGAATTTTAAATCCGATAGGCAACCGATGTTATTTCTTTCAAAATACTATTATTTATAGTTTATTCAAAAATCATCATTGCAAAACTACTTAAACACACAGTTACAAAGCAAACAGTATAAGTCTATTTATATATTGCGATTTTCAGAAACTAAATGTCAACGTCATAAAATATTACAAGGAAGAATTTTAGTGTTTATGACCGGTATAATTTCCCGATGAACCAACTACGTATGCTTATTAAATTATAACTACTCATGCACGTTCTACTTTATCATTAAACAAACGGCCATTACAGGGGATATACAGGATATACATGTCGAATAAAGTTCGTATATTTGAAAATGACGTCGTGTCGAGAACGATAACGTTGTGCCGATTGCAGCTTTTATACAGATATAAACGTTGCGATTAAAATAATTAAATAACATTTCCACGTTTCATGATAAATACAGCCTAATCTATGCATACACGCCATCTGCGTACATGTATAAAATAATCGTTATTTTTCAGAAATAATATACACCGATGAAAGGCAGAAAAAATGCTAATACATTCTAATGATACTAGTTTTATACCATAGTATTCATTTAAAACAGAGTTATTCAATTGAAATATGTTGTCTTGTATTGCTTTTTTATTTAAATATCGTTGTTATGAAGACACTATTTACACGTTAATAAATATGGGCATAGTGTGGGATTTGAAGCCCCTTTAAACCGAATAAAATCAAGGTACTGACAGTACTGGTGTGACGATGCTTTTGAGAGGATGGATATAAAAGCATCAAGTTAAGTTTATCTACATCACCACAATCACCACAATTGTGTATGTTGAACGAAAAAAAATTTGGTACAAAAAATTTGCGAAAAAAAATTCGGTATGAAAACAAATTTGGGTACGAAAAAATATTTGGGAACAAAAAAATTGGGACCGAAAAAAATTTGGGTACGAACAAAAAATTGCGGATGAAAAAAAAATTGGGTACGAAAAAAAAAATGGGTACGAAAAATTTTAGGTACGGAAAAAAAATGGGGGAACGGGAAAGTAGTACCTGTGGGGAACTTGACACACACTCGCACATTTTCGGCCCTTTCCGTCAAACATCAGATAAGTTCCTCGAAGGCAATAGTATGAATACACATTTCGGAAGCGGTAATGCGGTCCTACCTACGCGCGTCAAAATGTAAGCGAAATATGTACACAAGTCTGTCAGGAATGATTGAATTAACGAAGAAAATCGTGTATTGATGTAAGTTTTTTTAAGAAATGTGCAGAAAATATATTAAACAAGAGCTGTGTTTGTGAAACAAAATGCCCCCTGCTGCGCAGCTTTGAAGCCATATATTTTACCTTTGACCTTGAAGGATGACCTTGACCTTTCACCACTCAAAATGTGCAGCTCCATGACATACACATGCATGCCGAATATGGAGTTGCTATCTTCAATATTGCAAAATTTGACCTTTGACCTTGAAGGATGACCTTGACCTTTCACCAATCAATATGTGCAGCTCTATGAGATACGCATGCACGCCAATATTGAAAAAGTTATGGCCAATGTTAAAGTTTTTGGACAGACAGACAGACGCTTCATATTTGACATTTGACCTTGAAGGATGACCTTCACCTTCACCTTTCACAACTGAAAGTGTGCAGCTCCATGAGATGCACATGTATGCCAAATATCAAGTTGCTATGTTAAATATTAAAAAAGTTATGGCCATTAAAGTTTTCGGACGGACGGACAGACTGACACACTGACTGACTGACTGACTGACAGTTCAACTGATATAGGCCACCCTACCGGGGGCATAAAAAGCAATGGCGATATTTTTCTCAGCCACATAATTGTTAATAGTTTGATATCACAAAATGAAAGTGAAAGTAGAACTGTCAAAAATGACAACCTGTCAACGTGTTGTTTTTGCTGGCACGAGAGGGCGATTACACTCAATGTGTTCACATTTTGACCATAGGCTTTGTCAATGACCTTTATAGTATGGGTAGCTTTGATATTATTTATTGCTATCATGTAACTGCATGATTGTGTATATGTTTACAATACACAAAGCATAAATAATGATATAAATATACTGATTGAGCTTATAATAATCTGAGAAATATAGCCAGGTCAATTAAGGACTTAAAATACAATTGTGTGTCCTGATTTCATGAAGAAATGACCATGCATGTTCTAGATTTCAAATTCAAGGCCCTGGTGTGACACATTGGTAGCATTACCGTTAAACTGTTACCAGGCTTATGAAATTAGTTTTTATTGAACTATCTTAGGAAATCTAAATCAGGCACTGATTTTTCTTGTTTTAATTCAGCCATAGATCAGTTGTGGCCTCTGGGTAATGACCAATTTTTTCTTACTTGTCACACCCTTAAAACTTTCCACACGTCTATAATAGCAAATCTGGATTTAGGTGATCTTCAATGGTACATTTAAACTTTAGCTCTGTTACAAGAGTGCTGGTAAAGTCCAGTCACATATTTAAATCTAGGCCATGTCAAAATCAAAGTGTCAAAGACAAATGTAAGATGCGTTCATTAATTATTGTCCAGTTGTTTACTACTGCTGTAAGTTTTTATATAATATGACTGATGAACATCATGTGAGAGAAAATTCACATTATCATTGTATATCAGGTTTAGCAGCCTTTTAGATAACAAAGTATGCCCGACCGGTCGTGTGTATTTTGGGCGGGATTATATGTTCTATATCAATAAACTGCGTTTTAAATAAGCTTTTCAAAGATGCAAAAATCTTAATACAGTACGATCAGATGACAATTAAATCCCAGAGTGAGTTCCGAGACAACAAACGGATCGTATCTCGAAATAGATTCGGAAACCCCTGATTGCAATCAAAAAGAGGCCGACACTTCAGAAAATCCCCGGCGGTTTTCCTGGTAAAACACGTCAGTACCTATTTTTAAACGGAATGCCGCTAGACACGGTTTTTGATTGGTTTCCTCGAAGTGACGTGTTTTCTCAATGAAAATACGTTTGAAACTAAAAGCCGGGATCGCCCAGGATCGTCCGGAATGATGAAGGTATAAAACTCGACATTAACACAAAGTAACTATAAAATTAATAGTTATTTATCAATTTTAAATAATTTTAATTTGTTGTCATTATGGAAAAGTTATTCCATCCTTTAGACGATTAATAAATCCATTTAGAGGAAGATAGAGACTTTATTTAGATTAGAAGTGTTTTGACAATATTTTTTACGCAATTCAATTAGCAAAACTAATATTAATGGTCGGTCCCGGCTTTTAGTAGAGAGTTAACCCTGTACAATTGTTACATCTACCGTAACACGTTATTTTGCTAAGATTCACTTACCATTTCTTGTAAGACGGTAACCCGGCAATCTATGTAAAAAAGGTTTTAACGTTCATGTCGTTGTTTTGCTTTACGGGTAGGGATGGGGGTTCCTCGGATACGAAAAGAAAAGGGAAGGAGGAAAGTAAGAGAAAGTATGAGGAAATAAAAAAACAAGAAAATTTCTCCAGAAATGGCGTGAAGATTACAAATAGATGTCTTAAATAGATGAATATTGAATTCAATAGCATTAGTAAGGCAAGCTAATAAGAATGATTTAATCATAATTGCGCATCTCCAAGCACAAGAAAATACAAGTTGAATGATAAATATAAAGTTTTTTATAATACTTTGGTCAGGGCACACGAAAGATTGGTCAGGGCTAGTAGGTTCTGCATTTACTAGCCCGAACGGGCTAGTTGAAAAACAAGTTAGTGTTAAGCCCTGATGTGTATATATAATTATTACAAAAAATAGTCGACAACGACTGATTTAGGGTTAAATTACCCCGGTACATTTTAGTATATTTACCGTACCCGGGATACATGTAAGTATACTTAAGAGTACCCGGGGTACATGTACGTAGTACCCGAGCAGACAATGAACAATCGAGCGATACTGGAAGGTGCAACATCTCTCACGCCCCCTAGCATTGCCTTTAGCAGTATTCAATTCTCAACAGGAAAGTGCTGGAGTCATTGTTCCCGAGGGACAAGAAAAACAATTGATTAATGTTCGAAATAAATAATTTGATTAATGACAATTCTATTATTTGAGCCAGGTCACAGGAAAAGCGCAGTCAAATCAGTATCCAATTAAATTATTTGTTATTGTCAGAAAAACGCTTTTAAGCAAAAAGCTTTCAAGCGACTGCAGGCTGATCTAGATCCAAACTGGCCACAATCGCCTTAATGTCTCTTTTACTGTGACACAGTTCATTTAACTTTAAAATGATAAAAAGTTCTAACACCAAGAAAGAGTATACAAACCAGTAAAGAGTTTGAAAACAATGTTGAATTTCAGTACAGCTTGGTGATCTGCAAATCCCCGATGAAATGTTGATATCGGGTATCATAGTCATTCAATAAGTCGCAAAATGCTGAATACAATTTATAAAGCACAATGTGACTTATATTGATAACTAAAAATACCAGTATGCCAGTTTTGCCGTGTCAAGCTGTTACGATCCAGAAAGTCCTTCATTCACATCGAGTATATATCCTTCGAATTCCAACTATTGTTGTCATAAGCGGAGATTTAGTGAATAAATAATTCATATATCCTAAATGACAGCTTCTAAATAGCGAAACAAGCCAATTTATGCAGTAAGAAAGTTTTGAATCGAGACTCTCATGGTGGCGGCCATTGTTGAATGTTGAAACACGAACGACAACTCTGCTAGGAGAATGTTATCAATGACGAGCAATCTCCTACGCAGTGGCGAATGCAAAAGGGAAGTAACTGAAAAATCGATTTATCTCAATCGGACTGGCTCGGTCTTTAACATAGGTCGCCATTGTGAAAAAAAAATCATGGTTATGATACCTTGGACGATGCTGTTCGCATCGTCAAAAAACCCAGTGCATTGACCGTTCCAACCGTTGATTATATTTTTATTTATGTTTGTGTGTTTTAAATGCACGTGCGAGTCTTGTTTAGTGCATTTATCTTGTGTCTCACTGTTTGGCAATTTGTTCATTGGCGTCTGTAAAGGACTGCGTTGTATAATAAAGTTTTTCTTTTTTTTTGAGCAGCTGAAGTTTTATATTTATTAAAAAGTAAATTCATCTTCAGTTTATCATCAAAACTAATAATTTACTTAAATGCAAAATGATTAACAAAACATAAGTCATTATTGCCTACCCATGTGTCTTGGCAAACATCTTGCCTTCTTGTCAGACTTCATGTAAAGTATCCCAAACTCTATAATCCATACTAAAATCGTTCACACATATTCATATTCCATAAAAATTTAAACACAAATCTTGTATGAATGAAATTCTCAGATTTGCATTAAACCATTAAGTAGTTTAATTGTTAAACATTCAATCATTTATTGTATTTTTTTTATTTAAATTATGCTGGTAGATTATTGTATATATGCACTGTGATGCTTTTATGAAAAACTTGGTGAGAAACTTGAGCCAAATGTGAGGTTTGGAGCTTCTTTTACCGGTTTTAATCCCTGAATGTGTTTCACTAACAGTCATTGACAGTAACCACAGTTTTGTTAATGGTTTTGTCTTTGGTGTGTGAGTTTTTGTCTTTTCTAATACATGTGTTTTTTGGCTCACTCTTCTGCAATTGATTCCTTGAAATAAATAAAGGACACCATGCTAAAATAATGTTTCGCTCGTGGTGGTACAGCTGAAGTTTCACTTTGTTTATATTTTTGTGATCATTTTTGTGATATTTTTATCATAACGAATGAGCGCTATGTGTATATGCTATTAGGAAGTCTACTTTGCTAGCTCAAATATCTTCACGAAAACAACTTGAACTGAAAAACTCTATTTCTTAGATCGGAAATTATGAAAGTGTCCCATTAAAATAATTAATGAAATAACTAGCATTTTAATTAAGTCCGCGTAGTACAATTATTTATCAGCATCGTTAAACAAAATCAAGTTTAAATGTTTAAAATATATTGATTGGCTAAAATTTCCAATATTCCAAACAAGTATAGTTTTTATTAAACACGATAGTGAGAATTTTTATTTAATAAGGGGATAATCCATTAAACCTGGAATATATGTCACAGTCCTATTTTGTTTGTTAAGCTATTAAGGAAAACAATTTTGGCAGCATTTTATATTTAATGGGTCTGACATATTTTTTTTTTACCTACAACGTTTAACGACTTGCAATAGTATACGTCAAACGTAAGGATTAAATGGCTAAACTACATTAAAAGTACCAGTTAACAATTTTTCAAAACAATTTTTCAAAACAATTATTTTTGAGGACTCAGACTTGATATCTATTACTCCCGTCGATCTAAAATCTACTGTTTCGCCTTTTACAGCACTATGTGTATACCTACGTATTTAACGCGACGGTACGTTTTGAAAGAAATAGCATCGTTATTCAAACCAAACACAAGCATCAATATTACAAATATTTGTAAACCCGTGTTTTTTTCAAAGAGCCTACTTATTGTGTAGCATGTTAAATAATTCATAAATCTTTAATATTGTGAAGCTTTCATTTTTCTGTTCAACTTAGTCATTCCAGTTTAGTCAGTATATTGTGAAGCTTTCATTTTTCTGTTCAACTTAGTCATTCCAGTTTAGTCAGTATATTGTGAAGCTTTCATTTTTCTGTTCAACTTAGTCATTCCAGTTTTGTCAGTATATTGCGAAGCTTTCATTTTTCTGTTCAAATTAGTCATTCCAGTTTAGTCAGTATAACAAGCAGCAATTTTAATAAGTCGTAACTCTTTTAATAATGTTTGTTTTTTAATTGTGTTACTTTCAAAATCAGTCATTCAATTCTTTTAATTGTAACATTTACATGTTTCAATCAGTCATCATTTTAATATAACTACATAATCAATTTTTGTATGATGTGATGCAAATTTACATAATTATATATTTTTTAATAATGTGAAGTTATTTTACTTTCTTGTGTTTAGTTGCTTTAGTCTTGTTTTGCTTGATTGTAGTTAAATGTTGTCTATGATGATTTAGTTTAAGTTAATTGTGGTTTCATTGATTATATATACGTGTATAAATATGTATTCAAATCTTGTTGATTTTTCCAATAAATGATCTCAATATATTGTTATCTTCATGTTTTCTTTATTATGTTTTATTACATTTTCATATCTGTTGGATCTATTGAAGACTTTTAACAAATAGTTCACTGAAACAATATATATTTCTCTAAATTAGCCTGTGGAGAAACCCACTTATTTGCTGCTAAAACAAAGCTGCTTTATTGACAATCCTTTCAAAATCACACGCATAGCAATTGCTATTAATGGAATAAAACAACCGTTGCTGGATTAATGGGAAAGTTAAAAATGGTAAGTTTTTTTTCCAGTCTGGGGCAGACTTTCCTTTGTCTATTTCCACGACTTGCACTATGTAAAATACTATATAAAACACAACATAATCACCGTTTATTAGCATATCATTGATACAATTTTTTATCACAGAACGCACGTACAGGTTTCTTGTTTTGACGGTTAAAATAGCTTTTGAGATGCCCCCTGAATTGTTTTGATCACGTGATCCGTTGTGGCTCTTGCTTCTTTAACAAAAATAAGCGGTATAACACATTTGTAAAACGCATTATATTACATATGGAAAAATACCCTTGTTACAAATCTGTTGACTGTTAACTGTATTTATGTTTAAATTACAAGTATTTTATAGAAAACTCGTCTTATCCATAAATATAAATATAAATTTGATACACATACACATAAATATGAAAATAACATTATTGTTGTATACACATTTTCAATTTTAACAACATATGAGTACATTAAATTATTTTTTTGCGAAGTCAACGTTACGCACATTACCATCGTTTCCGCACTTTTCAACTTTCATATTTTGTTTATAAAGAAAGCTCATCCATTCATCAGATTAAAATCTTTTCTCTCGACCAATCAACACAAGTCTTCCATCACAAAATGACAAAAACGAACGGTCACACACTGTCTAGTCAACCGATCACTTTCTTACGACATCTCCAGCGCTCCATATAATGTTCAAGTTTTATGGCAAACCTAAACACCCGACATGTATTTTTGTCTTATTGTTCCGTGTCTTTGATGTGAAGTGACATATCCGTATGTTAAACATGTATCTAAAATGCAAAACACCAACTTGATAGTTTTGTAATAAGTATGTTACGGATAATATCTCACACAAGTGAAAGTAGTATTTGTGTATTTGCATGTCGAGAGCTATTTCTTTTCAAGACTTCCAATCAGTAATCAAATTGGCCATTTCTAATTTTATCTTCTGGGCACATGGACTTTCTGATGATTTTACGTCACACGCATTCGACCGAGCATCATGTGTAGTCTGTTACAGTGAAAAATAGTATACTTAAACAAATAGTTCATTATGTGAAATTTTCAGAACAGTAAGCATATTTCAATTAAAGTGAAAACAAAATAGTTGTGCATACTTTTCAAACTACATGCATACATATTTATTGAAAAAAGAAATACAAACATGTTCATGCTGCAAAACCATATAGAATAAAAACAAGTGTTTGACAGAACATATTTTGAATAGTCCTTAGTAATTACTTACTTGTGATGCGATGTGACTGTTTACTATTGCTCATTTTGCTTTTTCGTTTCCATCACATAGCCCATACATACATTGCTTTCCGAATCTGCATACTCCTTTCCGTTTTGTACATTTTAGCAAAACAAATCATATCGGATATACCTCTTACCTTGGTTTCAATGGCAAACGGTACTCTAAAATAAAATGTATTGAAATATGTCATGCTGGATATATCATAGTTGGTTTCTTCCTCAAAAATACTTTTTCAATAAATCTTATATCGGAAGTAACAAAGGCGTGTGGCTTACGTGGTAAGAACTGGAATGACATGGCGGATATTGAACAAATCGCGCAAAACTTATATTAAATATAAAAAACATGAAAATATCAGCTCGACGAGATTTTATGTTTACTTTTTCATCATTTTGTTTTTTGATTATTTTAATGTGTAATGGTTGACTGTTTTCAAATTATGAATGCATGACTTTCAGGTCAAGGCTGGGTTGTGTTGTTCTCGTTAATTTTTGATAAACTTACGAGCTTTAAAGCTGCTATGCGGCTTCAGTAAGTGGTATTGTGTTTCAAAAATATATTTCTTGTTTATAACGAGTGATTGTTTCTTAGGCGCAATTTTTGCATCATGTAAACTCTGCGGTCGAGAGAAGTGTTCGTTGTTTTTTTTACAATTTCCCACACAATTTCATAAAAAAAAAAATTTTTAAGTACATCCCTAATATATCACTATCCCACTGTATCCACGAAACGATATTAAGAATAGTGTAATTCCAAAGGCGAAATTAACTTAACATCGTATGTTTGAAGATTGCTTGCGATAGATGTACGATCAAATAAGAAATGCCATTCGGATACTTAACACAAATTCAAATACACAAATAAAAATTTCCTCTCTAAGCAAATACTGTTTCAAAAATGTTACTGAAGAAAGGATTTAAGATTTGAAAGTGCTATCAAAGTGGCTTTTTATGATCGTAATTATTACTAAAATAGTTTGACGTGCGCTGTGTAGATGCTGCAGAACGTATTCGCATAGATAAATAACAATGCTTTTATACTATAGTACTTCTAATTTGATACTTAGTGCTTTAGTATAGTTTAATCAATACGTCATTTACAAGCGGATCCTACCTTAAATTTCTCGTTATAACATTTCCCGATAATTGTTATTATTTTATTAGATAAACAGGAAGATGAGGCAGGACATATTTGTACAGCTTGTTTAGCACTGTTTTTCATCGAGCTTTTAAAACCATTGATACAAGCACGCATACATGGTTTCAATGTATTAAAAAGTAATTCATTGTTGTTGTTTAAGTGATGCTCGGTGTCTAGATTCAACGTTACGTAGACGTTCTTTACCGCCATGTTCGATTTCATTAATATTGTTATGGCTCTTTATTACACAAACGAAAACAAAACAGCTGTGCTTGTCTCCATGTGAGGTATATATTACTTGAAGTGATTTCTTGTGTTGTTCTTTGTTTACATTTATTGAATGGACATTCCCCGATTATGTATTATGTAAAAGTATGTTTCGTCCTCTAATGTACACGCAGTAAGTATCTTGCCCTAAATAAAAGACTACCGGATATTCACGATAATATTTATGGGGTTCAATTATTCATATATTTAGGTACTCTTATTAATGAACTATGTTATTATTTGTTCATCAATTTGATAGCACCATATAAAGATACATAAACGTGCATTTAAAATGCAATATACAACCAACACATTTTTTATAACTTGGTGCGATCAATTATACGACCAGACAATTATCTCAACACACGTGAAGCCAGGCTTTGATGGTTCGCCTTTGCCCACATTGCCGGAAATGCTGCATATAAGTTATACCGTGTGGCACGAAATGATTCAGTTACACGCAATAGTATTTAATGTAACATGTACTTCAAACAATCAGTAAAATATTAGTTTGTAACCCGTTCTTGATAAAGATACAATGTTAGCCAATATACTGGGAATCATGCTTGTTGATCTGATTTCGGACGGTTTGTGTAATCAAATTATTACTAACAATGCATGTGTATTTATACCTTTATATTTAATTATTACATCTGATGCTGTCGACAGATCTACCAAAACAAAAAAGCAAAAACAAGTGTACATGTTATTTAAGTTAACTCAACCACGACATTCTGTAGAGATACGATGTTATTATTTAAATAAAACGAACAGCAAAATACCATTATTCTCATTACTTTGTTCTACCTAAATGTCAATCATGAATTTTAAGCAATTAATGTTATTTGGTAACTTTTGTTTTTTTTTTTGTTTCTTGTTGTTTTTTTTGTTATTGACCGAAACAAAAACTGCAGAGCGAGTGACATATATCACAAATACATTCTGTGGAAACTTTTCTTGAAGTGAATCTGCTGGTGAATGTGAACAGATCGGAACGTCGGCTTGCCTAAAACTTGGCTGCATCTACAAAAGAAATTAAATGATTTAAATGAGTTAGCTATGCGATTGATTTATTAAGAATAATATACCATTTTACATACATTTTATTGAATTAATAGCCACAAACCCACGATGCCAATGACATCGAAAGGCAATTATTTAACAAAAAAATGCATAAATCCTTTAACACAATCGCATTGTCATCGATACTATTTTCGTCGCTAATAAGCGTATATTTTCTGTAAACGATATGTTGTATTATATCTTTAATAAAATTCTTAAAAACAGAATTTAATGGAGTTGCTTCCCATCAAATCTGACAAATTATATGCTTTGAATTTCGAGACAAGTACGTTTAACGTCAAATGTACATTTGTACAATCTTATACAAACCGACACTGTCATCCTAAGGAGTTTGGTTATCTGATCGTTTTCCTAGTCGAGAAAAGAACGAGTATCGGTCAATACCACCCCGGATGTATCTCGACGGTATTGCAGTTTTCATCTGGGCAAAATACCAAGGTATTGCTATTGATCGTCGTTTTCGCACATACACATTCTCATAACTTTCCTGATCGCCCGACCGTTTGCCAAGTTGACTCATGAACCCCATCGGCATACGTTTTCCTAATTGGCTAACAAATCCCATAGGAATCCGCTTGCCCAACTGACTGACGAAACTCATGGGCAGTCGTCTGGTGGCCCTTTTACCTAACTGACCGAAAAAGCCCATTGGCATTCTTTTTCCAAGCTGGCTTCTGAATCCTAGAGGTGCTCTTTTTCCGAGTTGGCTGTAAAAGCCTAAGGGTGCTCTTTTGCCTAATTGCCCATGAAACCCCATTGGTACTCGTCCCCTTTTGCCAAGACTCCCAACGACAGAATGTCGATCGATCCTCCTGCGGTTGTCTTTATCCATAGCGTCGTCTGATTTGTATTCAAAACCATCTAGATTATAATCACTGCCAATGTCATATGGCATCAACTTCGTTTTATCAGCTTTTGTACTGTGTTCAAGATCGTGTATGTTATCTTCTAAATTGTGGAGCAACTCTTTTTCATTAGCGTTGATAATATTCATATCCCCAATGTCTCGTTTTGAAACTTTAGCAAAAGTGCTGTCAACGTAGCTTGATTTTTCTGATTTGCTTGCAATAAGTCTTGCACTAAATATTAGAATGAAGTACGGCACATGCATACTGAAATCATTCTTCATCCGGATGTAGCACAACATGGTATATTCGGGTTTTAGTCTGAAAACAATATTTTTGTTCAATTTTGTTGTGCAAAAACAATTAGCAGTATATAGAAAACTGAGTATATTTTCTCGAACACTAACTTAGTAAATACATAGTAAAATATATTTGTTTTATCTAATAAAATATTATTTGAATGATAACTGTATGATTTATATAGGTGATGTTATGATGCGTGGGTAGTTGTTGGTCACCTGCATAAGATAAGTACGTGATACATATGTATATGTAGCATTTGCAAGTTCGTTTATGATGGTCATATCAAGCATATTATGTTCAAATTATTGTCAATAAACAAACTTGAAAAACTATGGGTTGAAATAGACTGGGAGGCGACTTTAAAGTCAAATTTCAAGTAATTCATCAATTTTGTCTAAGCATGTTTGTTTTGACAAGAAGAGTTTTTACTACATTTGCAGTCAATGCATCTGCTTTAAGTTTAAATCATTTATGCGTGTGATGTAATTCGTAGAGTATATTCGTCATGCGATTGAATGTATTTGTAATCAGGCTTTGTAAAACCATCTGCGTTTGTCTTAACATACGCATCAATCTAATAAAGATTGCTTTAATCATAAGACAAGTGTTTTATTGACAGATTTGGCGTATGATTAATATATAAATAATCATTTATTTATGTCAATAATACGATGTGTTTTCATCCCCACTTCATAAGTGTCAGAATTAAAATTAACGATCATTCATTTGGGTTTGTAATCGGTTAAAAATATTCGTTTTATCATTTGAAACAAGTGTTAATAAATATTGCTTCTTGTGTGAGATGAGAAACACTGTTGCGAACGGACGATTCATTCGGTGTTCGTACGCTTTAAAATTGGTTGACGGCAAGTTAAGCTTATAACCTTTATTTGTTTTATCTATTTTTTACATGACTTATTTTTTTATCCCTTAATATATGTATTTGATGTTTTAATGTAAAACAAAAGTATGTGCACAAATAATGTGAATATGTTTGATAATAACTTTGCTTATGAAATAAATTTTATGTGGATCTGAATATATTAAACTGTTAAATGACCGTTTAAGTTTTTAGCAAACGGGTCCTAATTTATATTTCTGTTTACAACATAATTCTTAAAAGATAACGGTACATTGTTTATTATGTATTACATGGAGGCGTTCGAATATAAATGATTGATATTTCTAAAGAAAACGTTATATAGCGAACTATGTTTTCCAATTGCACAAAAATTTCCATGTGATAATCTTAATTGAATATCAAATAGTGTTTTTAAAATAAAAGTGTTGGGCTGGGAGTGTTACAGAAGAATCCCTGCTAAAATGTTAATGTTATGCTCAGATTAAAAATGTTTTGCATGTGTTATAAACGGATATAAAATGTTTGTACTTATATATTTATATGTACACATATTTTTATATTAAAGATAAATTCTTAGCTTTAAGCGATTGTCTTTATTGTGTATAAATGCTACACAATATGTTGACGACCCAACATTTCTTGCTAAAGAACTTAGCAAAGAGGTCGTCTGGTCGACATAAAACGTAATTCGTTCTATCATAGTGAACAATGGAGAAATTGTATAAAGTCGATTGAATGTTCCACGACTAACATAATAAAAAGGCACTTAATTAAATTTATTTAGAGGATCGTGATAAATGCTCCTACGTATGTTTCGGAAGCGGAAATGGCATTTTGAGTCGAATATACGAAGTCGCAATCACGATATAGCGACATAAATGAATGAGCTTTTTACTTTTCAGATGTGGTTTTATCAAAGGCAGCACAAATGCATTAGGTAGGCCTTTATTCAAGCTAGGACGGATCGTCTTTGAAAATTTAACACGTCCTGCATGCTTTCGATGTCGAATTATCAAAAGGTTTGCATGGTTGAAATATAATGAAATTAAATTTTTTAAATAAATTGCATAAAAATTACTTAGTTTGGATATAAGTTAAATGGCATATTTTGATTAATAAACGTGTGTAAATATATTATACGACTGTTTTCATAAAATTCTTCGAAGACCATCACATTTTATTAACATCGTTGGCTTCTCATATCCGAATATTATAATGTTCATAGTGTACTTCTTACTTTTACACCAATACTGGTTAGCTAAGTAAAGAAAGTGTTTGCTCATTAGAGTGCCACTATTCTATATTAAGGGTCCACCAGTTGTGGCTCATGAGACCTTTTTTACTGATTTACATCTATAATCTCGATTGCTTTAGTATATATCTTGCGCTCTGCAGTAAGGGAACCTCAATTTAACTTGATACTGGGTCGGCAACCGGACATGTCATAACGTGTCCCGTGTGGGGCTCGAGCTTTCAATCTCCAACACCGTAGTCAAACGCTGTAACCACTAGGCCAAATATCGCATTTTTCTAATGCAACTGAAGTTTTTTGTTTGTTTGGTGCAATACTAAGCACCTTAATCAATGCTAAAATATACTCAGTAGTTTATATATTTGGAAATTCGTTAATTACATTTCATACAAAACAACATTCACGAAAAACCTTATAATAGAAATATTACGTTAATAAACAAAATTCAAATCATTTGAAACTGAAATCAGCATACATATTTACCGCTTGTAATCCGTCGAGGGGTACATGTAACTATTTCCGTCGATCACATTCTCGAATAACGATAAAGTAAATTGTTTTGATTTGCGTTTTGTTTTTGTATACCAAATACTGATCTTTCTGAAAATAATTGATAAAGGAGTGGTTTTCTATTAAAAAAAAACAACGCAGTCTATGTAAAAGACCCTTCATTTGACATTAATGCTCTATGCGTTTAATGAAAATAATGTCGCTGTGGACGTTTAAATAATTAATAAGTAACATTTAAGGTTTTGTGGGATAACACTGGTATCTGGAATGTCAACAATAAATGTTTTTTAGATATTCATTCACAAATACAGCATGTATTTCAACTATACTATATATCTCTGAATGTGTGAACTTGAATATCTTTAAATTAAACTATGAACTTCCAAAGCATAATCTAAATGATTTGCATAGTAGAATTCATACTCAAGTTCATTTAAACGTGCCTTTTTCACAGATTTTGGCATGTATTGAAGTTTGTCATTAATTAAATGCTTTATATTGATAAATTTAAACATGGGACCTAAAAATCTCCAGTAAAACAAAATACAATTAAAACAAGAAAACAAAAGTAACCATCAACTGGGCTCGAACCACTGACCCCTAGAGTTCTGGAGTAAAAAGTCTTCCGCTTAGACCACTCGGCCATCCGTGCTAATGAAATGAGGGGATGTATTGTTTACCTTATAAAAGCAATCCTCGTAGTTTCACAAAATATGACGACAACAACAGAACTTTCCAAATTATTCAATCGTTTCGCGTTGCAACGCTTTATATTTTCAGGTTTTCAGATCGCCAAACGATGCATATAATGGATATAATGGATATCTTAGAGCATGTTCAGTATTTACATTTCCTCTAAAACGAAAATTTGCGAATCTGAAACAACTTTTTTTAATTTCGTCTATTTACCAAAACGTGAAAAGGCCCCTTTAAACACGAATTCTTAAATGTTCGTTTCAATTAAGAATAGAGCGTCTTATTTCGGCTGCACACATAAAGAATATTTCTTTATTGGTTTATCATATCTACGGATGTTATTAAGTCAAAAAATTATTATTTTCTCTCAAATAGCTAAAGATAACATAGAAACGTTTATCTTCAAAGCATGTCGATCTCGTAATTTTATAAAAAGCAATATATAATTTATCCATTATTTATCCATTATTTACGATTGTGATCTTTTTACAACCACACTAAGATATTATTCAATAAGCTTTCTTTCATGTCATCATCGTAACCTTATTTGTTCTAGATATATTTAATTTCAGATCTGTGATGCAATAATACATTCGAAATGTTCTGTCGTCTTCCCATCGAATTTGTTCCATGAAGACTTAAAACTATCATTATAAATTTCACTTTCCTTTATAGTTATTTTTCATCCACAGACATTATAGTAGTACATAATAATTGTATTTAACAAAAAGTGTGCTCTACATCGTTTTGTGAAATATTCTTAAATGAAATGTATATCGTTAATGTCTGTGCTATAAATACCCGTTGTTCTTAAGCATATTGTTCGTTTGGGTTTGAATGAAATTTTGATACAAGAAAGATGAACACGTTGTACACTTAGGCATGTAACACGTTGATTTCGCAGTAGGGTAAATACTCGTAAAGATACTTTTTAGATATGACTAGATAAGTCATATTTAAATGATTTTAATATGTTAAGAGACGTTATATTATTTACAACACTTTAGATTCAAGATTCCCTTTATTAGATATGAAGGCAATCATTTATGTCATTTAATTTTTCTTCATTTCATCGTTGAGACTCACATTCGGATTATGATTAGAAATCGTAAAATTACGTTTAAAAGCAAACAGTTATTTATACATGAGCAACATAGATTAGTCGTATGTTTATTTATATCATTATTTCGGTGGAAAATAAGCTGAACATGTAAATAAAACTGGCATAAAATGACATTTCGTTTGAGTTCCTACATCGCAAAACTTCTCGCAGCAAACTATGTCAAACTCTACTGTGAAATGAATATAACGCTTTATTATACGTTCGATTCTTATTTATTTGGCATTAAAGGTCTATACAATTACTTCGAATTACAGTTCATCATTTTTATCACACGTTTTTATCTTATATTACATGATTGATATTGAGGTACAGTATTTTTCAAACATATTCGTGTTTGAGATTTGTCTTAGTAATGTTTTTATTTTGAAAACTGTTATACATAATATATTTAAAATAAGGGTAAAGTTATATCACCTGTAAAAAAAATAATTGTAATAACCCAAATTAACGCTCGCAAATAAAATTATTGCAATGTGGTTTTGTGTAATTGAATTCAAATCAGTTAGTGAAATATTTAAACTGTATTATCTGCAGAATGTATTCGTAAATATTATTATTATAAGTACGATGTACTGTAATAAGTGTTACAATAATAAGGCAATATTAAAAACCTATCAATTTACATGGCACCCAGTTAAGTTGGTATTATTTGTATACGTTTATGTTGTTCTTACCTATTAAAATTATCCTTCTTCACTTCAAGTTTATTTGCTTTTTCAATAACCAATCGCCAAAACTAGTTTCACTTTATGAAGTTTGTTTGTTAAATCTACAATGTGCAATAATTGCCGAATACCACAAACTTAGATCTCTAAATAAAAAAGTAGCCCAGCATGGATGGTAACGTAATCTGAATAACGTAGCAGAACGAATCCACTTAATAATGCTTGCTGGTTTCAATGAATCAATACGCGAGCGTGCGATTGGCCAATCACAGAGTCTTGTAATCGACAAAGGCTTTTTTGTAATGAAAACTTTACTCCAAGAGTAATACCGCGCATCTCATGGCTTGTAGTGTTTGTTTCGATTTCAGCTATTGGTGTTTGAGCTTCACGATAAATCTTGTTCGCAAACCTCGAAAAGATCTCGATTGTCTAGTAATTGTACAGGCAGAATTAGTATGAGGCTTAAAAGTTCATTTTCATATTACATATACAAGGCTGATAATTAACACCAAAATTAAGTATATCAATTCCAAGTGCATTTGTTTCTAATTTATTTTCTACAACAACACAATTGTGTTATCAAGGAGAACAGACCGGCATCTTTACTCAAAAGTCTTCCCAGCAAATTTTCGTTGTAGTTATGGTATTTGTGAGGAAACACTAATACTGAACATTAACCGTGCTCTGAAATATCCATTATATGCATCTTTTGACGATTTAAAAACCTGAAAATTATAAAGCGTTGCGACGCGAAACGATTGAATACTTTGGAGAATTCTGTTGTTGTCGTTTAATATTGTGACACAACGAGGATTGCTTATATAAAGTATAAAATAAAACAATCATAGTATGAGCGCGGATGGCCGGGTGGTCTACACGATAAACTTTTACTCCAGGGGTTAGTGGTTCGAGCCCAGTTTTGGGTAACTTTTTTTTCTTTAATTTTATTCTTTTTTTTTTTTTTTTAGATCCCATGTTTACATTTATCAATATAAAGCATTTAATTACAAACTTCAATACATGCCAAAATCTGTGAAAAGGTCCCTTTAAACCAAAAACAAAATATTGTATTAAATTATTTACTTGTAATTCCCCTTTATCCTATTACCGTTAAGCCACCAATAATCAACGCATGAAATCAATCTTAAATATAGCACAAACATTATATATTTAAAAATATCATTCATCGCACATATTAAGGGACCCATAAACTTTAAATTTAATTAACTTCTTAAATTATATGTTAAATACAAAAAGTTTTTCAATGATATGTGACATTGGCAATATGTCCATAACAGTATGTAACATATATGTTTGTGAAGAAAAAACATTGCCAGCTAATTAAAGAAAAATAATTGACCTTCTTTCGTTTCAATTTCAGCTGTTGGATTCTTTAAAGTCTCTATAACGCTCAAAATCAACGAACATTTCGTAAAGTATTTCGTAAAATAAAGTTAACACCTAAACAATCAGTGTTCTTTATAGCAATAGCCACAATTTAAACGCTAGATGTGGTATGATTACATAGATTTTTTGTAGATACAAAATGCTCGTTTTTAGTGTGAGCGTTAGCTCACACTAATGTTACAGAGCATATTTTGCCAATCAGTATGTGCTTAGAAGCCTTAGCTACGCTATGGAAAGACAACCACTGCCTGTTGCAGCAGACGACAAATGCTAGGAAAGATAACCACCACCTCTGCCTGTTTATAGTTCACCACTGGTACACTGTGTTTATATAACTAATAGTGTTTAACAGCTTGTAAGACGAGATTGGCCAGTCTAGTGTTTATCATTGAAATATGTACATATTGGCTGCTTTCAGGAAAAACGGGGCTTAATGCATGTAAGATTAGCCTGTGCATACTGATTAGCCTGTGAAATGCGCACAAGCTAGTCAAGGACGATATTTCTAATTTTATAGTGTTTTTCGTTTAAAGAGAGTCTCTGGTTCTGGGATGACAATTTATGCATATGCATTAAGCCCTGTTTTCTCAAAATGAAGCTTAAATTATATTTTTTATTAAAGATAAAAAAACACATCTGGACATGTGCTTTAAGACACACTCTTTATAAATTAGAATGGGTTGTGTTCATTTAAAACTTGCAATATAAAAAGCTATAACATAACTTTTTAAACTGAGTTGCGGCTAAACTTATACAACAGCGAACACCTACAGTGCCTTCAGCGCTTTGATTATTTATTTGTGACAGGAAGCGGACAACGACAACGAGCGAGGCCTGGTATAGGGGAGATAACCCTGGGTTATGTTAAGGTTAGGGTTAGGGTAAGGGGTCGGGTTAGGGTTACCTTTACCCTAACCCCTAACCGTCTACCCCCCCCCCCCCCCCACAACACAAATGAAAACGAGCATTTTGTATCTACAAACATCTATTTAATCAGACCACATCTGGTTGGTTAAGTTTATTTTACGAAACGTTGTACGAAATTTTCGCAGATTTTGAGTAGTAATGTTAATTTAATGGCGAGGATCATTCTGTACCTATACACTTTGTACGCACAACAAACGTCACTTCGTTTACACAACAGAGCCTCAAATGAATAATGTACGGACAAAACTACATCTTCACGAAGGATCTTCATCAAAAGGCCACACACATGACATAAAGTTGTCTGTGTATGTCGAGGGAAATTAAAACGGCTCCAATAGGCTATCAAAATTTACTTCTTCGCAATTACATCATCTTGTAACAGAAACGTCAATCGTCGAAAGTTTCGAAACCCACCTTATGTATTTCACTGTTTCTACATTATTTACCATTGGAAATCTGGCTTTGCAATATTTTATTTTCACACACAGTGAACAACACTTTTTTTAAATATTCTTCGAATGTAAAATCAACGATCCTGTGTTTTGATAGCGGTGCACATTTGTAAAAACAAAGAACATTGGCAAAAGGTAACAATAACAAAGCACATAGCAGAACGTCGCTTCACAGCTTTAATTTCTGTGAGCAAATTGACACGAAGCCAAATAATCATAAATACGAAACTTGTCGAACCTGGTATCGCATGTCATTTGAGTAAACGTGGGTTTTCATTGTCAATGTGTTGTCATATAATTGACAATCTGAAATAATAAGAATATCGACCTATTGAATAGAATAGCAATCAATTAACCATTCAATATTCACAACGCTCGTTTATAATTTGAAGGTTTAACTAAATTCATGGAACATCAATCATTTTAACACTGAATTAAATAACACTTCAAAACAATGAAAGCACCTGAAACCTGATCAGCAAAGTGTCTTCTTGATTATGTATTGTTCCGCAGTCATAGGCTCGGATTACTAAATGTGCTATCTTATTAATAATACATATGTTATTCAACACTAATTTGTTTCCCATCAACGCTGACAATAATCACGTATTTCTAAAGCACTCTAGATTACTTGCAATGGAGTAGATACACAAAAATATCTTTATAAAAATAAATCATGTTTCACTGCGGTGTGTTAGGAATTTTGCATTCGACCGAGTTTATTTGTCAAACATACGTGCTTGTTACTGAGAAGCATGCAAAGTATAACGTTAAATATAAGTTAAGTTTGTTTATATTCACAGATAGCTATAATCGGTACTTGAAATTGTTCCTCTTCAAATCATGAATCGATTCTAATAAAAAATATTTCTTGACGATATTGCATACAATTTATTTCTGATTTAATAACAAAATGTATATCAATGTATAAGAATGTTGCTACCTATGCATAAATGTATCATCTGTAGAAAATCAAATTCCAATTCAACATTGTGGACTATGTAGATGAATGTATGATGTACGACTAGAAAAGACTAGTCGTAAATCCGTCATTTAGAATGCTTAGCACAAGCATATGAAGACACATTTTATTGTTGAATCTTCAAATTGAGACTATGACTATTTACTTCGTGTGTTGCCGAATATTTTATCACGGCATGGAAATGACATCAGTTAAAACAATTCTGCAAATAATACGTTGTTTATTCAGCTTTAAATGAAAACATGCATACACAACTTATTTAACTTGGTCTTTCTTAACGAGTATTATACTTCCTGTAATTGTATGACGATTACCTTAATATTAAACAACATTATGATATGCTTCTAAATAATTTAAATGAAACACAATAAGTAGGTGCAATTTATTTTAGTTTCATTACATCGTACCTCATATAATCACAATTCTGGTTGCAATCAAGCTATTTAATTGTAAAATGGTAATGGTGAGGTTAAGAGCTACTTATAATCGATTGTAATCCTGTTGCTTTACACTAACCGTTCCAAGACGTTGATGCCGGTTGTTTTTATGTGTGTACGTTTTTTTTCTGTTTCATGTTTAGTTCATGTGTTGCGTGTGACATTTTGTTGTATTGGCTTCTTTGCCATATATAAAATACTGCATGCATTAATAAGAAGTCTCTCCTGCTGCTGCAAATGAAGTTGCACTAGGTTTATATTTACACCTTGACCACACTTACCACTTATTTTTTTATTCGTTGTATTTTAATAGGCGATTCTAAATACGTGTAGTTTATGG
>NC_068355.1:145391801-145424301 GCF_020536995.1 Dreissena polymorpha | reverse complement strand
AATACATAGAAACCTTAGAATATGTGCACATAGTCAACTGGAAAATGATTCCATGATAATAAAGGATGAATATCGTGTATTTTCAGTGTTCTTAATATGCTGAAATTAGTCAAACTTATTTTTATAATTGGTGTCATGTCAGACAAACTTTTTTTTAGGTTTCTTTGATCTGCACAGAAATGAAAATGAGTTTGTTGTTTAAATATAAGCCTACTTTGTTAACGAGTCAATAAGTATTTTTAATGAAACGCAATAATTGAAGTTATAGTATGATTTGTCTCCAGTCTAATGTGATTGTATATGTGTGCATTGATAAATCGTTGTAGTATCTGCCTATATAAAGTATGTATACAAGTTGTATTATGGACCGGTTGCCTTTCTTTCATGTCTTTACAATTAAATTACTACTACTACTTCTACCACAATATAATTTCTCTGAATAATATTATTTGGTTTGTATGGTCGTCACTACTATGGTTGACTTTTAAGCTATTTTCCTGAAAAGATATTTGGTTGAGCTTTCATCTTTAACTACGTTTATATCTTTCGCATAAAGCTTCATACATAGTAATTTACAGCGTTGGTTTTTCTCCGTCGATCTGTGATAAAAAATTGTGTTCATCCATTTAAAATTATATAGACTCCTGACAATAGAAATAATAAGCTATTTAAGTGCATTTAACAATGCACACAACATCGCATTATATATATATAATGCGGAATTAAACATAAGAACGTTCCAAGCATAATTGACAAATATAAATGAGCACTACGTTTATTGTTCAATAATACCACGATCTGCGCCTCAGATGGTATTATGCGTTTTCTGCGAGGGAATATGTGATCTGGTTTTGGTAACATGACCGTTGCCATAACGGAAATTTCATTCTGTTCAATCTGATGTTAATCTGTTTAGTCAAACAAACAGTATAACAACAATTAAATGCGAATATGTGTAATAACATTATTTATAAGATTTTTTTATATATCTATAAGACTTGACTTGTATCCATGCTGATGGGTATGTTTCAACAAACTCAAATTACTAATTTAATGCGTTAAATCAAATCATGTGCATATGGCAACGATCAGTGAAACCGATTTTTATTGTTTTAAACAGATTAGCATAATAATTTGAAATACACAACAACTCTTTATCATAACAAGTCAGTTTAAAAAATAACATGCAGATCTATTGTCACTAACACGTGAACAAAATTACCTAGAGACCGTCAATCAATATGTTAATTCAACCATATTAGAGCTAATTATATCGATAACAATAACGATACACACCTATGAACAAAAGTTGATGACATATATGTGTATATTTATATTATAAATACGTACAAATTTTACACTACTGTATATCGAAAAGATCGAAACGTGAAGGAACTATATTAATCTACCTTCAACTTATACATTTTGGTAATTCGTGAGCAAAACACTACAAACAAACAAGAACTTTAAACACATGCTCTGCCATTTTCGGGCCTGACTATTAAACAGGCTTAGGCGCAATATTATATTGCCAATTTCGAAAGTTATCTGTTAGACAGTGATACAATTTTATAAAGTTTGAAAATGTAAAAAAAATAATTTGCTCATTGCGTCCTTTTTATGCCCCCGGTAGGGTGGCATATAGCAGTTTAACTGTCCGTAAGTATGTCAGTCAGTATGTAAGTCCGTCCGTCCGTCCGAAAAAAACAACACTTTAACGTTGGCCATAACTTTTGCAATATTGAAGATAGCAACTTGATATTTGGCATGCATGTGTATCTCATGAAGCTGCACATTTTGAGTGGTAGAAGTTTAAGGTCAAGGTCATCCTTCAAGGTCAAAGATAAAAAAAAAATAATTCAAAGCGGCGTTCTCATGAAGCTGCACATTTTGAGTGGTGGAAGTTCAAGGTCAAGGTCATCCTTCAAGGTCAAAGGTCAAAAATAATAATTTCAAAGCGGCGTTCTCATGAAGCTGTACATTTTGAGTGGTGGACGTTCAAGGTCAAGGTTATGCTTCAAGGTCAAAGGTCAAAAAAATATTTTTTTATTTCAAAGCGGCGCAAAACGGGGCATTGTGTTTCTGACGAACACATCTCTTGCTTTCAAATGTATTTGTCAGCATATGCTCTTTCTTTGTTATCCGTTAGTTTTATATTCACAAAAGGTTAATGTTTTTCAACAAATAGTAAATTGGTATGTATGCTAGTGCTGTAACAATATTACTTATGAGTATCTAGTTCTTACCAAAGAAATGTGTTGGCGCGATATTTTTGTTAGCAATATCTTGATACAGAACTAATAGTGTAGCAGCTTGGGATGTTGTTCTCGTAACCTGCACGATCATAGTTGTAGAGATTACCACACGTCTTTTTCTGTAAATTAACGCACAAACTTTTTCAACATCTTCTCTTTCACAACATCGCCTCTTTGACAACATAGTCTCGTTCACAACATAGTCTCTTTCATAACAGAGTTTATACAAATTGCCATTTTAATATCTTAACATTCAAATATAAGTTTTAATCATTTTCTGATTTGTTCTCTATCAAGAATGGTTAAATCACCAAACAAGATAATTGCGTTACCTGGTTTAGCTAATGTTTTATTTCCACAGCCTGACGGTTCTGGACACGAATTGTAGCAGCAAGCAGGGGATAGGAGTCCTAGTGGACCTCTTGATGGTCCAGGATATTGACGTCGTTATCGGCCCGCCATGCCCTGGAGGTAAACTGATTATGATAAGGAGCAGATACAAGTATTTGCTTTTTAAATTTATTTTGAGTCATTAAATTCAAAATAAATATGGATCAAACATCCGTGTCATAATTATATAAACACCCCAGCCAAGGGACAGAATCAGAATTGCCACATAATTATGCCAAACTTTTTTTCTAAATGTCCTTGAATGACAGACTCGAACTTAGAATGTGAATCCAAATTGTGTTTTATAAGTTATAATCAAAATATCAGCAATGTTAAAGTTGTACAATGATATAAACTATGATTAGGTAGTATGTGTAAATTATATCAATCAAAATTAGATATAAACGTGAGTTATAACTTGAATCTTACGGGTTATATATAATTGCATCATAATAACCGCACAGAGGGATCTGGTCAAAAGCCAAGCCGGACAAAGAAAACCATTAAATGCAATTTTACTGAGTGGACGATTTCCCATAAAAAAAATTTCGAAACCGTAAATACGCAAATTGAGTTTGGTAATAGACCAACTCCGGATTGGTCTAGTTCGGACTAACCACCCGCAAGCACTTCATATTGACTGTTTTATATCAGTGGTGGAGCCGGTGGGGGAACTGATGTCGTACAGGAACGTGCCGGTGATCAATTGGGTGTCGTTGCAACAGACCATACAGACCAAGGATTCATTGACTACGTACATACGAACGATGACACCGGTCTACACTCTCGGTATGTATATGATAATAAAGGGACGATATTCTCCGCTTTAATGGATTTAAGCAACAATTCAGTTTAGGCTGAAATTGGTGCACTTGCACAGGCAAATCTTGGCGAAACTTAATGAACATGCAATAGCCAATAAGTACCGTTTCCCCAGTCCGCTGCTAATAACAACTGAACAACCGTAACTTTATCAAAATGTGTGTATTTATAGCTGGAACGAGAAAGAACACAGAACACATGATTACGTTGTTTAAATTTTAAATAATTATGTCAGAAAATATGTACTGTATGTCCTACATGTTAGATTATGTTCTTCTAGCTTTTGTGTTTTAATCTGAGATATGCTGAGATTGCAATTTTCATGTGTATTGTTTTGAAGGAGTCATCCTTTAGTATGTATGCTAATTATCCGATTAATCATGTGTACAGTAGTACAAGCATTATAATACTATCTTTAAAAAGTTACAAACTTACACTCAAGAGCATTTTGTCAGCATTTACGGTCACCTAACGATACATCGCGCGTAACGAGTGCGAGGTTTATGTCGTCGAACTTTACCTCCCATTTGCTTGATAGTAGTGAAATGTATTAGCAAAAAATACGTGCTCGAGGATTTTGAATATACTTCAGATAAGTCCCTGCACTTGATTCGCAAGTTGAATGATAATATAACATTATTCTCTTATGGACTCTCTGTAATCAATATAACCCCAATGCCATTTTTACCCTTTTTAAGGATGGTCTGAGTAAGTCTGTTATTCTATAAATCAAATATATTTTCTAAACTTTATACAACACATTTTCAATAAATGGCAAATGATTTGACATGCAACAAATTATGCAATCTGTAAATTATTGTTTTACCTGAACAGGTGAACTTATGACCAAATTCTTGCAAGATACCGGCTGGAAGAACTATATCATCGTTCGGGAGATAAATAAGGAATATGATGCATTGGCGGAGATCTTGGAGTCCACACTAGGCTCTTTCAACGAAATCGGCTTCCGTGTTACACAGGTTCATAAGCTTCACGAGCCGACGGAGTCCGGTGACGACATTGACGCCACATTGAACAGCATAAAGCATGAGGGAAGAAGTAATGCAGTTTCGGATATTGATATAAGTGATGAATTGCACTATTGTAAAATGTGTGAATCGCTTTGGAGTTTGCGATTCTGAAGTTCCTTTGCCCGGTAACACGTTTTTTTGCAATCTGTTCAAGTCGTTAAAAACTAAATACGCTCTAAAATAAATTTAGTAGCAGAAAGCGATAGTTAATAAGACATTGTAACATATTGGTCCGCTTTGTTTCAGTTGTCTTTCTCGTTATTGACCAGCCCAATCTGCGGAATGTGATGCTGCGAGCGCATAAACTCAACATGACTAATGGGGATTACCAGTTCCTATACACATACGGAAGGGTGAATCATACTCAAAGTTTTAATCACTTTCTTAATCTCACGTAGTTAGTGCTGAAACGTTTCTTTGCGATAGGTTTTACCCGACCCACATTACTTTTGCCCACATTCGCCATTTCTGTAAGAAAAAAACAAGGGTATACATAAACAAAATGGGCATGCGTCTAGGCATTAAAGACAAATAGCGTATTTACAGAAATATCGTACTTTGATTTTACGGTGTATTGATATGACAACCTTTTATATTCACTAGTCCACATGCATATTAATGATTGACAAAATACCCCATAATGGATTGACAACCAGTTATATATTAATAACACTCTTTTAATTAATACTGATTTTAATTATATGTCAAAATGTCGATGTTTTTGTTTACACGCGACGGTTTAAAGATGGCTTTTTGGAAACTTCTATATTTACTTGTTTGTATTTTATTGTATTTATGATGCCATGTTTGAAATGTGCAAAGGGCGCAAAGAAAAATAACTAAAATAAAAATTAAACTGAAAAAGGGTTATTTTGCACAATTCGAGTGGGGAAAAAAACTTTTATTAGTCTGTTTTTTGAAATTACTAATGTAGAAACCGTAAACCAACGTATTTAAAATGGCCTATCTGCATTTACTTGTTATAATTTGTGTCGCAAAACATTACTACATTGATTCACTGGAAATAAATGTAATATTTTTATCAACTAGTTGAAGTATTATATTTTTGTATAGTGCGTACAAAGGTTCAGACGTCAATATAAATACACATCAGATCTATAGAAAATGTGTTTTACGTATACTGAACACATACGGTTTGTATTTTCGGCTAATAATAGTACACTGTGACTATTGCAGACTGCGACGATGCATAAATTGGAGAAGTACTTCATGAATGACAGAATGTGGAGGCGGAATGACGAATTTGATGAGATTGCCAGACAGGCTTTCGAAAATGTCCTGCTGGTAAATGACACAATGGTTTTAAATCTTATCTTTGTAAATAAATTTGGATATTGTTAATTTAAGTCATTCAATTAAGATTAAGCAACAAACTTTCATGCATTTGACTTAACTCAGAATTATTTAACGACTGAAGGTTTCAAAGAATACATATTTCTTTTACTAATGATATGCAGTATTTGTGCTTTAATTGTTGAAATTTCCCGCTTTTCACTTCTTAAAAGAATACTGATAAACGTCTTGCATTAACGTTTATATACAAGCCCGATAATCGAACAAGTTAAACTTACGTTTGATTGCGTTTTAAAATTGATGATATACAAATGCATTTATCTTTATCATTTCAAGGGACTGGATTACAGAGTAGAATTAATTCGCTCATGTATACTCACTTTTTTGTGTGTGACTCTGTCATTTGTAAAGCAAATTTGCCAAACAACAGATAGTTTATACTTAAGTGTGTGTTTTTTAGCTAAAGTTATCTCAGATGGCTTTTTACCTAATTTCTTGCGATCATTATATGCAGCGGCAGTATTGACTGCCAATAGAAATGCTCATTTTTCATTTTTACTCGTTTCCCTACCTCCAAAGGTCAAGGTCACACTAAAGGTTAAATATTAAGTTTTGACTTATATGGCTTGTCCGGTCTTTTTTTATTTATGAAGTAATGTTATATTAACTTATTATGCCCCTCTTCGAAGAAGAAGGGGTATATTGTTTTGCCGTATGTTTGCCGGTCGGTAGACCAGTTCGTTTCCGATCAATGACTCGTCCACGAATTTACCGATTGCCTTGGACAGAAGTTGACCACTATTGAAATTGAGGTCACTAGGTCAAAGATCAAGGTCACTATCACACTAAGTGGTTTCCGATCAAAAACTCGTCAAAGAATTGACCGAATGGCTTTATACTTCACATGTGCAGTGGCATTAGACAGTAGATGACCCCTATTGAAATTGTAGTCACTAGGTCAAAGGTAAAGGTCACTATCAGACTAAGTGTGACAATCGTTTCTGATCAATAAGTCGTCAACCAATTGACCGATTGACTTCACATGTGCATTGGCCTTGGAAAGTAGATGACCCCTATTGAAATTGGAGTCACTATGTCAAGGGTCAAGGTTACTGTTACACATTAAGAGTAAAATCCTTTCCGATCAATAACCAGTCAACTGATTCACCGATTGGCTTGATACTCCCCATGTGCATTGGCCTTGTACAGTAAATGACCCCTTTTGAAATTGGGGTCACTAGGTCAAAGGTCAGGGACACTGTTACACACTAAGTGTGAAATCGTTTCCCATCAATAACTTGTCAACTGATTCGCCGATTGGCTTGATACTTCCCATGTGCATTGGCCTTGGACAGAAGATGAGCCCTATTAAAATTTGGGTCACTAGGTTAAAGGTCAAGGTCACTGTTACACACTTAGTGTGAAATCGTTTCCGATCAATAACTGAAGAACCGATTGGCTTGATACGTCTCATGTGAATTGGCCTTATACAGTAGATGAACCCTATTAAAATGGGGGTCACTAGGTCAAAAGTCATGGTCACTGGCACAATAAGTGGGAAAAGTGTTTCTGATTAATAACTCGTCAACGAATCGACCGATTGGTTTTATACTTCCCATGCGCATTGGCCACGGGCAGTAGATGACCCCTATCCAAATTGGGGTAACTAGGTCAAAGGTCAAGGTCACTGGCACAATAAGTGTGAAAATTGTCTCCGATCAATAACCCATCAACGAAATGACCGATTGGCTTGATACTTCTCATGCGCATTGGCCTTGGACTGTAAATGACCCCTATTGAAATTGGGGTCACTAGTTCAAAGCCCTTTAGGGGAAAGGGCATATGTCGTCGACCGCGGACCACTTGATACAAATAAATACATACGGAATATTACGATAGTCAATTGTTCCAGGAGTCTGTATTCAGTCGAGTGGCTTGTGTGATGACGTATCACACGAGAGGCGAAGCCTCGAGTGTGATGCGAAATAACACAAGCCACGAGACTGAATACAAACTCTTGGAACAATTGGCTAGCGTAATATTCCTTTTATTATATACACAACTTGCGAAAACAGTAAACAATTGTATTTTTGCTTTAACAAAACTGACAAAACAATGACTTCAACGGTACGCCATAGTTTATTTAAGACGCGTATGAATACAGTTTATGTAAATTACCGTGTAAACATTTGAACAGGGAAAACACAGGATTCCGACACGCTTACTTAAATGACATCGTTAATCCAATGTTTATAACAACTAAGTTGATAACTTTGATTCGATGTTTATAACAAAAGCGTTGAAACGATATGCACTTCCACTTCTATTCATCAATGTCTCTATCGAAACTTATTTTTAACCACAAATCTTATTGTATTCCTATCTAAATTTATATTGATGCATGATAAACACACACTCTGAAAAACGTTCTGCATTCGTTCGTTTTAAACAAATAGTTTACTGTTAAAAAACACCACGTCCGACTGTCTGTCCTTAAATTCCAGAGAGTTTAAATAAAACTATTGTATTTCGTCACAGAAATGACGTCACACGATGTACTACGTAATATATTGCGTAATATGGGGGTTTCCTATTTTCGGTGCGCGTTATGTGACGTCATTAAATGGATCGAAGAAAGTAGTCCGGCTAGTATGGTAATACGGAATTGGAAAGCGCGAGTAGCGTAATACGTTTTTTTTTTATTTCAACGATTGATACAACCTGTATTTTGTTAAAAGCATTCAACAGGTATATAATAAATTGAGGGAACAACCTGTCCCATGCAACACACTTCTCTCTACCTCAATTGTTAAGGTTACACTTTGGGGCCATATTTCGGATTCGGCTATAAAACAGCTTGCCCGTACCTTAAATTTATTATTAAAATGCACGTTTGAAATAAGGAGATGACGTGTCATTTGTTACAACCGTCTCCCCAGCTCATCAGCCAATGTCAAAGTTATTAGTGAAAGATCAGATAAGCTGTAACTAATCACTCGATTTTAATTTTGTTTTGGAAATTTCATTTGTCTAGCTTGTAACATCATTATTTCAAAAAATAATTAAAAACAAATAATTCACCATGTGGAGAATACGTGTCATTCTTTGAGAAATTCTGAATTAAACACTAAATTTCAGATATTTTTGCAACATAACCTTAATTGGTCGAACTCATATTTACTATGAGTGTTGTATGCAATTGATATTACTTGTTTAAAATGATAACGAACACTTTAATTAATTCTAGATGTCGAGTAATACCAAACCATTTGATAAACGACAAATTCTTTTTTATAGTTGAACGCATGACTTAGTGTGTGTGTGTGTGTAAACAATTCAATCGTATTGTTTTTTTATTATTTCTAAAGGCTATAATGGCACCTTTATAACTTCTTAAGTATGTGCTAGTCGATCAATGATATTTTAAGCCATTTTTATGGATTTTTTCGTTTATATAAAGTCTCTTCTCAACGAAAATATACTACGGTGGAAAGTGGCGTCCCTTTGCTAGTAGCACATGCGTAGATGGGACGATAATTTACAACTAGCATTAAGCCCCGTTTCCCAGAATGAGGCTTAGTTTATTCATTTTGCCTGTTTCTTTTGTATCTGTGTTGTGTTTCCAGTGCGTTTGCGCTGTGTAGTACCGTTTATCAAAAGTACCCTGCCATAAATAAAAGACCATGTTTTACAATAAGGTTTCTCTCCTGATGCAGCTTTAGTTTCAATGTGTTTATATAATTGTAATTCGAAATGTATTCATGTTATTTTATTCACCTACAATAAATACCCACGTTGCAATTTACGAGATAAGAAAAATATGATGTTACAAATCACTAGATCAAATTACATACGTCTGGAATAATATGATTTTTATCCACCGTCTCTATAATATCAAAACCCGTTTTCTTTTTAAAGACAGTTCGTCTATAGAATAGTTTTGATAATAAACAATATGTTCTTATTTTTTGTGCGACGACTTACGATGAATGTTCTGTGTCAATAACAATCCAACAATCCATGACACTAACCTCGCACATTACTTAGGAGTTTTCGGGGTTTAAAACATTCTCTCCTCTCTCTATTTGTGGGCAGTTCACACTGAGTCAGAGGACAGAGCCGGAGAGCAAGTGGTACGGCTACGCCCTCTCCTCGTATAACCACCTCTACAGCAAGACAGACATGCCCAGACCATTGCCAGTGGTAAGCTAAACATATTTAATATGATTAACCATAAAAAACAAGCATTTTAAAAGCTGGCGATCGCAAAGAAAAAGTTATTGTTCAAATTTTTAATCTTATTTCGACGTGTCTAAATTGAATAAAACGTTGGCCGTATGTGCTTATTTTTTGCGTCTTCATCGCTTTGGCAAATAAAGTTTATCGCAAAAAATCTTTAAGGTAAGCTGAAGAATAGATATTCATATCAAGATTGTAAAAATATAAAAACCATCTACAAACTTGTATTTATTGACTGACTGAAACAGTTTCAAATTGGTTATGTTGATATTCATTTATACGTTATTACATATAGTTTACATTTTGAAGATAGTTCATTCACGCACATATATCACATGCTTGCTCGAAATTTCTGGTTTTCGTGTTCTTGTATTGCAAATACATCAGCAGGATGTACAAGCAAGGCAATTCAGAAAAGTCTTAAATCGTGTATTTTGAGTGTAAATCAGTAACAAAACAAGTAATGGTATTCGTGTTTTTGTTATGATATTTATTTCATTCGTTCAAATCTACAGAACCGACATAATGACTTTTACACATACAATATACACTCTCTGTCATTCCTTAAGTATTTCTCCAATATGTGCTGCGTCGCGGTCTGTCATTGTCAACAGTGTACTATTGCTAGCTTTACGGTCTCTACAATAGAAATTTGCAAAACCAGACTGATAAAACCAAATTTTTTCCCGCACTCGAACGAATGAGGCACTATAACCGTTTTTTGTTCAATTCGCCTTTTAGTTATGTTTTCTTTGCGTTCTTTGCACATTTCAAACGTGGCATCATAACGCAACATAGTCAACAAGTAAGGTTTTGACACGGTGCCAATACCACGTGACTTTTTAAGATCTGTATTGGGAGAATAAAGCGCGACCCAGTTAACATTTTTAATGATGTCTTTTTAAATAGTTCACCATTTTAATGGGATATTTAGTGGAGAGCCCGCTCATTTGTGAGAGTTTTCTTTAGGTATCATGATCTTTTAAAACAAATAAGTATTTTCCGTAAAGTGCAACCGCGCGTTTGTAATACGAAGTCCCCAAACTGATCCGACATTTTTCTAACCGTTCAAATTTAATGTCTTGTCTTTAGCCCGACGAGTACGCCGTATACCTGTACGACGCAGTGTATCTGTACGCCAAGGTACTGAACCAGAGTCTGACGCAGAACAGGACCAGCAGCGGCAATGACCTCACGCAGACAATCTTTCATAACCAGATCGGCTTTCAGGGTGATTACAAAGTTGTAACCATGTCAATCTAATGGCAGTGTTCGCATTCAAGATGCATATCCGTTTTTATACAAAATGCTGGATAGATATTTCATATTTGAAATCTGTATAAAACGAACGAATAATTACTAGAAAGAATTATAGGTGACGCCACTTCTTAAAGATATTTATCAATTTCAAAACGAACTTTTGTGCTCAAGTTATGATGAGTTTATTTTCAAACAATATCATGTCTTTAGCAAGACCAGCCAATGAACTAAAACAAAAAGGAGATGCCAATATTTGAAAGTTTCGCGTGTGATTGAGTGTGTGTTGCACATATTTGTTCAAAATCAAATAATACATTGTCTTAAATAGAAATTCACAATAAATAATATTTGTCGCGCTCTCGGAAAACCGGATTTCATGCATATGCGTAAAGTATCGTCCCAGATATGCATGTGCAGTCCGCTTAAGGCCTATCAAGGCACATAATGCCTATACTGGACTGTATTTTGAAAAATAAATTCTTTGTACATAAAATTTCATACAATCGGATAGTCTCGTCCCTGATTACCCTGTGTGGACTGCTTAAGCTTACCTGGGACTATACATGTATTTTACGCCCATACATTAAGCCCGGTATTAACAGAGCGCGGCTCATATATATTGAGATACATGTTTCGTGTTTTATGTTTCTAGGTTTGACTGGATCTGTACTGATAAGCAATTCTAGGAAAGACCGAATGCCGGCATTTTTTGTGTTAGACATGGACGCAAACGGGAGCTTCCACGTGGTCACATATCTGTACTACCGCAGCAGCAGTGCTGGGGAGTTGGAAATGGTAGTAGAAATAAACAAGACTTAAATAGAAGTACATGTGCTCGATTATTATTATAAAACACTCAAGTTTTACAATATAAACAGTTTATCGTATATATTTCAGCAACATGACAACACGCCTATTCGCTGGGGTAACGGTCGAGAATCGTCTGCCTTGCTGGCGAATGGAACGAAGATCGAATACTTCCCGCCGGATATGCCCGAGTGCGGCCTACTCAATGAGAAATGTCCACCTTCGCCACCGATTATAGCAAGCCAGTCAAGTAGGTGGTATACATTAGGTGCTCTTAAAAATATTATTTTGTTCTATTAACACGAGTGCAATTATTGCGTTTCAATTGTTTGAATTGCATTCAAAACTTTACTTTAAAAGATTTCAAGAAATTGAACTTCGCTGTAATCGTACAGTCATCAGGTCAAAATAATAACATCGTTCATTTATTGATTACGCTTTTGGTCTTTTTGAAAAATGGTCTAGCATATTTTATATACACATGTAAACATAGGTGACTGCAAGCCTCTTGGGAAGGGTAATCTTATATTTGTATGAGTATATATGTATAGCTGTTATATGTATTTCTACGTTTTACCCAAACGATGCGGCATATTTAGAACAAAGACTATTGCGAATGTGAAGATTCATGAAAGTGACCCAGCAAACCCATACTGAATACAAGATAATTCGTGTGATTTATAGTTTTATGATAATGTATGCATACACGTGTGGAGAAACCTAAATTATTATATTTTCAGATTCTTACGAAGTTACCATAAGTGTTATTTGTGCTGCAGTTCTCATACTTGTGTTTGCAGCGTTCTTTGTGTACAGGTACGTGCACGCATAGCGAGGCAGAATCAAACAAAACTTGGAATTGGTTTTCCCATTTCGAACATCAGTCGGTATACATATTTAAGCAATCGTACATTGTGCAAACAAATGTGCGTAGTATATATTTCAAACAATCGTTTTATTTTTTCAATCGAGCATCTTTTACGCATGTTTCGTGAATGCCATTATGAAATATATTAAACGTGGTCGATTATATAACAGAAAATAACGTATTTTTAGAGCTGTGTTGACATATAGTGAGAAAAACGATGATTAATATTGTGTGAGGTCGTTGAAGGAATGGATCAGTAAACATTGTATACAATGAACGTTTTTCATAGGTGGTGGAGAAAGGAGCAGGACTTAAAAAACACAGCCTGGAAGATCAACTCCAGTGATCTGCGGTATGTTCCTAAAGAAGACCAACGGGGTTCGCAAACAGGACCAAAGGTAGTTAAGCGTACGCATGTTGCATTAGCGTTAATGATAGTAGAGGAAATATGAGCTTATTCCATGTGAGCTCAAATGAATGTGATTGTGCATTTTGTATCAAACCATACACTGTTTGTGCAACGAATTAACGTTTTCATTCTTTTTAATAGTATTTTGAGCGCATTCAATTCTTTATTGCATGGTTTTTAAAGGGGCCTTTTCACAGATTTTGGCATATTTTTAAGTTTGTCATTAAATGCTTTATATTGATAAATGTAAACATTGGATCTTAAAAGCTCCAGTAAAAAATCAAGAATAAAATTTAAAAAAAGGAAAAAAAAGTAGCCGGTACCAGGGCTCGAACCAGTGACCCCCGGAGTCCCGGAGTTAGTCTGAAGTAAAACCGCATTTTAATAGCCCTCTCGGCTACTCCGCCGGGAATACTCAGGTTAAGTTTTAATACCTTGTATAAGCAATCTTCGTAGTTTCGTAAATTCAAACGACAACAACAGAACTCTCCAAATTATTCAATCGTTTCGCGTTGCAACGCTTTATAATTTTTATGTCCCCCACCACTATAGTGGGGGGACATATTGTTTTTGCCCTGTCTGTTGTTTGGTTGGTTGGTCTGTTGGTCTGTTGGTTGGTTTGTGCCAACTTTAACATTTGCAATAACTTTTGCAATATTGAAGATAGCAACTTGATATTTGGCATGCATATGTATCTCATAAAGCTGCACATTTTCAGTGGTGAAAGGTCAAGGTCAAGGTCATCCTTCAAGGTCAAAGGTCAAATATATAGCTTCAAAGCAGCGCAAAGGGGGACATAGTGTTTCTGACAAACACATATCTTGTTGGGTTTTCAAATCGTCAAAAGATACATAAAATGGCTATATTGGACTATGGTAAATGTCCAGTAATACTGTTTCCTCACAAATATCATAACCAAAACAAAATTTTGCGAATCTGAAACAACTTTTTTCAATTTTGTCAATTTACCAAACCGTGAAAACATCCCTTTAACATTGCCGTCAAATATAATCGAAACAAGAACGCAACTAAATGTATTGCCATTTAATTACTGTTCTGAACAGCGACGAATTCATCGCCTAAGAAGCACATCAAGTATCGAAAGCGTGGTAAGCTCGAGCAGTCGCATCATGTCGCTTGTGCGTCACCATAGCGACCACCATGCGCACGTGCTGACCAATGTGGCCGAGTGTCAGGGCGTTACTGTGGCGGTGAAGAAGAGCAGGAAGAAGAAAGTCAACATCGACCGCAACTTTATGCTGCTTATGAAAAACGTGCGTAAACAGCGTCTGTGGTTCAGACATTGCTTAATTTGCATACACGTATACACAAAAACTATAAAATAAGTATTCGGGGAGTTGGAATATACATGAAAGTATAATTTATCGCTTCGAAAATTTACATTTAGAATTTTTGCATGTCTTTGTTGAAAGTCTAAGAATTTGCAGTGGCCGATGTAAACCACATGCAGTATGTTTAAGATTTACAGAATTATTTCTATATTAAACTTATATATAACAAATATACGCACAAATTGTCTTATTTTGAATTCTGAGTTTTATTGTTTATTTATTGTTTAGTTCAACTGATATATCTTTGCAATTATTTGTGTCTTACATTTTCTATAAACGCATGATATTATTGTGTTTTATTATTTATTACGATGACCTGAATGTACTCTAGTCAAAATTAACTATTAAGTGATCTTAATTTTAATTAAATAATTATCATAAATATTATAATTAAATGCTGCATGTTTTATCGCGGACTGTAATTTATTTTAATAAACCGTAACCTTTATAATGAGTGTCATAAATCCCTCCAATTGTCAAAGAATGTGATGGATAGGTATGAACGCATTTTGAGAAAACTGGGCATAATGCATGTGCGTAAAGTGTTGTCCCAGATTAGCCTGTGCAGTCCGCACAGTCTAATCAGGGACGACACTTTTCGCCTTTATGGTATTTTTAGTTTCAAGGAAGTCCCTCCTTACCGAAAATCTAGCTTAAGCGGAAAGTGTCGTCCCCGATTAGCCTGTGCGGACTGCTCAGGCTAAACTGGGACGACACTTTACGCACATGCATTATGCCCAGTTTTCCCGAACGCGACACAATGTGATGGATAGGAATGAACGCATTTTCAGTTGAGTTCGATGAAACACATGAACGTCACGGCGTTCATAGGAGTGTGCACGGAGCCAGAGAAGGTGTGCATCGTCTGGGAGTTCTGCAGCAAAGGAAGCGTCCAGGTTCGAATAGTTTCTCTTTAGAAAGGTCTCCTAAGCTGAATCACATTTACTCTGTGTGATAGCACAGTGGTGGCAAGGTCAACGCGCTTAAAGGATATGCAATAGATAATTTTACAATGGGTAATAGGTTTACCAACGCTCACATTATAGCGTCACTATCAGTAACACTTCACATTGGTTTTCTATGTATATAAAGCGTAATTTGTGTTTCCTTTTTTGCTATTACCTTAGAGAAATGTTTAAATAAATTAGGTCTTAATCGCAAAATTTATTTTTCAGGATGTCATCAAGAATGAAAATATCAATCTTGACACCATGTTTAAGCTCTCGATTGCGAATGATATATGTCAGGTATTCAATTCTGATGTTTTAATTAAATGTATTAACAATGTGTACATGCGCACTTATATTAGATAGCATTTAAAAAATGATGACGGCAACATTTATTTGTATTCTCTCCAACAACCTTAAATAGTTTTAACGGAATTACACATTTTTTGAAATGTTTTGGTCCGTATATCTACAGTTATCTCACCCAAACCGTATTGTGTTGACTTTTAGCGAAACAAACTGTAATTTTGTGCGTTTCTCATTATATATATATATATATATATATATATATATATATATATATATATATATATATATATATATATATATATATATATATATTATCAAATTAATAATGAGACCTTTCTGTAAAGCAGGGCTTGGAGTACATACACAAAAGTGTAATAAAGTACCACGGTAACCTAAAGAGCTCCAACTGCGTCATTGACAGCCGCTGGGTGTGCAAGCTAACGGACTTCAACCTGCAGAAGTTGCGGCACATTCGGGAGACCGCAGACTACCTCGGAGACGTCGTGTACTACTCACGTATGATGGGCGCACAAATCAGGGGGTTGGGTGGGGGATCAGTTTTATTTAATAACGTATGAACAAGGAAAATAATTTAAGACGCGTATTCATTAAGCATAAATAGTTATTCTGCGTTTGTTCCTTTGTGATCTGTTCACTTTACTGTACTTTACCATGAATGTCTACTTGTGTTGATTTCCAAATGTAAAAATAAGGTCATACATTTAATTTGGTGTTAAATCTTTAATACGACAATACCAAAGACTGGTATTTTTAGAATGCACTTGACTGAACATTAATGGGAAATGTTATTTGTGAATTTGAAATGCATTCTGCAAACAAAATGATTTGTGGTAATAGAATAACAGCCATATTTACCTGTTTAACATTTCAACAGGAAAAGCAATATCAACGATATTTCAAAGGACTTGAAAACAAGATCACGAAAACTTCAACAAATTCCTTACATACATATAATACTATACATGCATATGTATATTTTCCATCGACTCATTTATTATTGTCTGAGTTGATAAGCATCTGTCGGCAAGGAAAGCCAATAACCATTCACTTTTGGATCCAGTTAGTTATGTAGAGGATTGTAAAAACTTTGAATCTTTTAAAAAGAAAAGATATGCTTAAATAGTGTTCATATGTTACATAAATTTGATAATCTTGTTGCTTGACGAATTAAATATATGTATGCCTTAATTAAACGGATTGAAAGCTTAAATTATCGTAAGTAACTTTTTAAGTAACAGCTCTCGCGATTTTCATATTCATTGACAGCATTAAAGGGATCTTTTCACGGTTTGATAAATCGACAAAATTGAAAAAAGTTGTTTCAGATTCGCAAATTTTCGTTTTAGTTATGATATTAGTGAGGAAACAGTATAACTGAACATTAACCATAGTCCAATAAAGCCATTATATGTATCTTTTGACGATTTGAAAACCTAAAAATTATAAAGCGTTGCAACGCGAAACGATTGAATAATTTGGAGAGTAATGTTGTTGGCGTTTAAACTTACGAAACTACGAAGATTGCTTATATAAGGTATAAAAAAACATCAACTGTGTATCCTCGGCGGAATAGCCGAGAGGGCTTATGCGTTTGTACGTTAGACTAACTCCGGGACTCCGGCGGTCACTGGTTCGAGCCCTAGTACCGGCTACTTTTTTTTCCTTTTTTAAATTTTATTCTTGATTTTTACTGGAGCTTTTAAGATCCAATGTTTACATATATCAATATAAAGCATTTAATGACAAACTTAAAAATATGCCAAAATCTGTGAAAAGGCCCCTTTAACTTCAGACATATTAACTTAAGCTTAATAGCGTCGAACGCCTAAGACTCATTAAAGTTCTATCTAGTCAAATTCCTCACTTAAAGTGATATTATGGGCATTTTTCACTGTTGAATTGAGCTGAAAAGAATTAACAGGTCAAAAGAGTTAGTTAAAATGTGGTTACTGACCAATTATCTGCAACTCATCTTGCTACCAGTTGTTTATAAAAATATATTTTATATTCGATATTTTACGTGACTGGTGAGTCCTGTAAGCCGAAATGATCCGTAAAACAAAATTGTGTCTTTGTGTCGTATGAACGAATCTGCACTAAAACTAAATATAGTATCACATCGTGTATGCATGATCAGTTGTCAAACGAAAGTACGGTTGATATTCAAATGCATTATTTGTCTCTTTCCGGGATATTGTTTTAGTATGTTGATGCTGCATTAACAAATATAAGTGTATATGAAGTGAAAATACACAAAATAAACAACGGTTGCGATAAACACCTATAAACTGTTAGATGCCCATAATATCACTTTAAACCAGCCCTGGATGTCTTTGGGATGAATTTAAAGAACGCTTCTTTAGTGGTGATCGAATGGCTTTCACCATATTAACAACTTCACGGCGATCAGTTATGTGTGTGTAAAGACAGAATTGGGTAACTTCTAATCCGTGTAAAAATAAAGCGTAATAATGTATGCACGTGCTGGGAAAAAAGATTAAATCAGAACACTCTAACACATGTTCTGTGTTTTAAATGAATTGAGAAGCATAATATATCTATTTTTGTGTTAATGGTTGCATGTTTGTGTTATATCCGCTTTGCGTACGTCAAACCCGGTGTCTAAAATATTACAGGTCTATTTTGGACCGCACCAGAAAAGCTGCGAAAGATACTGCGTAACGAGCCGGCGGAGGACTCGGTTGCGGCTGATATATATTCACTGGGCATTATATTCAAAGAGCTCGTGTGTAGAAATGAACCTTACAGCCTAGAAACAATGACACTTTCGCCTAAAGGTTAGGTCAATATTGCATTTCTTCCCAACCTGTCTTCAATAAAGTTCGTAGCAGTCGCAATGTTAATACCGTACATTACTTGGAATATGCCATGCTTAACTTTTAAAATATGATGCCTTACTTATTGTAACTTTTTCATTTAACCAAACCGGACACAAGTAGAACTTATATTCTGCACGATTGTAATTATTTAAATGTCATATATATATATATATATATATATATATATATATATATATATATATATATATATATATATATATATATATATATATATATATATATATATATATATATATATATAACGATTTGTACATGTATATTAGTATGTAATAGGCCCGCCGTGATATCTAGATCGGTCTGTCTACTTCAGAGATCATAAAGAAAGTTTCGCTTCCCGTTTCTACTTTGATCACATATCGACCGGAAATAACCCTTGTGTTAAACGACACAGAGAATCTCGTGGCCAACACGCGGTCCCTCATAAAGAAATGCTGGGCGGAGAAGGAGGAAATGAGGCCGCCATTGAAACAAATAATCCGGACACTGAACAGAATCAACCCTTTCAAGTAGGTACTTACAGAGTGACCAAAAGCTGCATATGAGTCGTGTTCTGATAAAACTGAGCGCAATGCATGTGCGTAAAGTGTCGTCTCAGATAAGCCTGTGCAGTCCACACAGGCTCATCAGGGACGACACTTTCCGCTTTTATGACATTTTTCGTTTAAATGAAGTCTCTTCTTAGCAAAAATCCAATTCAGGCGGAAAGTGTCGTCCCTTATTAGCCTGTGCGGACTGCACAGGCTAATCTGGGTCGACACTTTACGCGCATGCATTATGCCCAGTTTTCCCAGAACACGACTCATATGCATATGGCATGTCATCAAATTCAATTCTAATAGTTTTATTGAATAGGTTGAAACTTGGTCAGTTTTGAGTTAAGCAAACATATGAGCCGTGCTCTGTGAAAATTGGGTTTGATGCATGTGCGTAAAGTGTCGTCCCAGATTAACCTGTGCAGTTCGCACAGGCTAATCAGGAACGACACTTGCCGACTTTACTTGACTTTTGCCTAGAAGAGACCATATTGAAACGAAAGATATCAGAAAAGCGGGAAGTGTCGTCCCTGATTTACCTGTGCGGATTGCAAAGGATAATCTGGAACAACAATTTACGCACATGCAATAAACCCCCATTTTCACATAGCATTGCCCATATGTGTCTAGTAAAGACTAGTTTTAAGGAATCAGTTTTGGTTTTAACATAAAATGTTGAAAAAGCTGAAGTCAATTAAGTATTTAAAACAAATCCGCATATTGGTTTGCGCCTTTCACCCCATACAATCCGTAGGTTCAACCCATGTATGCATAGCGTATAGAAAAAAAGGCCTTGGCAAACAGCGTAGACCCAGATGAGACGCCGCATGATGCGGCGTCTCGTCTGGTTCTACGCTGTTTGCTTTTAAAAAGGAATTTCTGTAAGAAATATTCTAAATATAGAAATAAATATGCCAGACATCCCAAATTTTGGAAATAACTTGATCCAATTTAGAAGGATGGGAGAGTCCACTAGGCATATATTGGTAAAACAGAGGCGACCCATTTGTGTTCGAAAGTCATCTTTCAATTATAATTATTTATAATTGATAATGAATGTGATTCGGAAAGCATTTTGAATGGGTCAGCATGATTGGAAATCACATATATCACATATATTACTACGTTTGTAAAAAAAAATAACGCATCCCATGTACGTCTCTTAACGATCTGTCGGTGCTTTGACAGGAAGGCGAGCATGGTTGACAACATGATGGCGATGATGGAGAAGTACACGAACAATCTCGAGGAGATCGTGGCGGAGCGCACCGAACAGCTCCAGGACGAGAAGCGAAAGACGGACGCGCTCCTCTACCGGATGTTGCCCAAGTAGGGCATCATTATTGGTTATTTTGAAGTAAAGTGCAGACGAAAACCACATGGTGCCTTGGTCATTGTTATGTCATTGTTATGTTAATAATTTAAAGAGATTGCTGTTTGTGACTCTCTCAAACAGAATTGTGTTAGATCTACTTTGAAAATATATATATATAATATATAAGGTTTAACACATATTTAATTTATACTTTAAACCCGATACTCTTTTATTAAAAAAAAAAACGTGACCTTACAATATTATTACAGGAAAGTTGCGGATGACCTGAAATTCGGCAAGGCGTTTTTAGCCGAGGCGTTTGATTCAGTGACCATTTATCTTTCCGACATAGTACAGTTCACAAACCTTGCGAATGAGAGCACACCCATGGAGGTATACGAATTGGCATGCACACATGCCAACACACATGAATCCAGACATTTCATCAAATTGTAATTGGTGCACTTACTGACGGTCAATTAATAATTAAAAATGATATTTATCATTTAATCATTAGTTAGCGGTATCAACGGACATTTAAGCTATTCCTACAACACTCGCTGATTAGTTCTTGTGTAATTTGTGTTCATTGAATTTCTTTTTTTAATCAAGAATATAATTCAAATATAAAAATAATTATGAAATACAATGCAATACAATAGTTTTTAACTACATAACAATGTTATACAAAATAATGAATGACGTTATACGAACGCAAATAAATTATAAACCTTTAAAATAAAACAACAGATGCTCCGTTTTTTTCTGCATAATGAATGAATATATAATAATATGCACAATTTTACTTCAGAATCGAATGCATTAATTCGTTTGCTTATAGATTGTGAACCTGCTTAACGCTCTCTACACGCTCTTTGATGAATCCATCAACCCATATGATGTATACAAGGTAACCCATATGATGTATACAAGGTAACCCATATGATGTTTACAAGGTAACCCATATGATGTATACAATGTAACCCATATGATGTATACAAGGTAACCCATATGATGTATACAATGTAACCCATATGATGTATACAAGGAAACCCATATGATGTATACAAGGTAACCCATTGGATGTATACAAGGTAATCAATATGATGTATACAAGGTAACCCATATGATGTATACAAGGTAACCCATATGATGTATACAAGGTAACCCATTGGATGTATACAAGGTAACCCATATGATATATACAAGGTAACCCATATGATGTACACAAGGTAACCCATATGATGTATACAAGGTAACCGATACACGTGCATGATGAGCGTTTATACGTGTCCGTATTTAATCGCTATATATTAATGGATATTTAATTACCATATTGCTTTTTCAATACGATATGTGTAAAACAAATTTTAATATGATGCAAATGAAATATTCTTGAATCTTACACGTTTGTTGATTTACATGTGTAGACTTCCGCGCATAACCTTCATTTATATCACTGGCATTATACATGCAAAATACGACCGATTTTATAACCACCCAAGGGATCTAAAGCAATTTCATTTGTACGAAAAATCGTGTAAAACAAGCGGTATCTATACGTGCCTGTGCTACTAACGTTAACGATCGCCTTTGCGTAGCATGTTCGAACTATAATATCAAGAAACGAGTAAATTTCAACGGTTTTAACTTCAAACTCATACCTCAGAACATCAGTTATTTTCTAATTCGCTTAAATCTGACCCAAAGGTGGAGACAATAGGGGACGCGTACATGGTGGTGAGTGGCCTTCCGCAACGTAACGGCAGCGTGCACGTTCGAGAGATTGCCAGCGTCGCCATCCGCATCCTGCGCAACGTGCTGAACTTCACTATCCCGCACAAGCCAGAGAGGCAGCTCCAGATACGGATCGGTAGTTACATATGAGTCGCGTTTTGAGAAAACTGGGCATGTGCGTAAAGTGTCGTCCCAGATTAGCCTGTGCAGTCCGCACAGGCTAATCAGGGACGACACTCTCCGCCTTAATTGGATTTTTGCTAAGAAGAGACTTAATTGAAACGTTGAATGTTATAAAAGCGGAAAGTGTCGTCCTTAAGTAGCTTGTGCGCACGGCACAGGCTAATCTGGGACGACACTTTACGCGCATGCATTTTGCCCAGTTTTCTCGAAGCGCGTATCATACATCGAACATGAAAACTAGTTAAAGCTTTTGCATGTATAATCAATCGCGTTAATATGTGTTTGAGCTTATTTTCATTATGATAGGAAGTATACGTTCTCAAAATCTCTTTATTGTACTTTGATTAATATTAGTGAACGGCAGCATAACTGTACGATTCACAATAGAACAACCATGCAAACGTGTGTTTTTGTCTTCGTCATTCAATCATGTCATGTTGGGTTAGCATTGGTATATCAATGCATTATATTTACATTACATCGCACGCGTTAAGTTCGATAAAAGAAAGTGACGGCATATCGAGTAAAACGTGATCAGATCTGTCTTACATTACTCACATGCGTGCAATATTGAAATGTTAATATTAAGTTAAATGTTTGTTTACTAAAGGACGGGACTCTGGCTATGCATTTTCACTGGAAACAAGGTTAAACATCATTGCTCTTGACTGACTATATTTATCCACGCCCCTAGGGTTACACACGGGCCCGGTGGTCGCGGGTGTGATAGGGCTTGTCATGCCAAGGTACTGCTTGTTCGGAGACACGGTCAACACGGCGTCCAGGATGGAGTCCAACGGCTTACGTATGTTGCTTTAATGAATTCTTCAACGCTAAACGATAACATGAGTATTTAGTATTCCTCAAGACATTTTATTTGCTATCACGGTTTATGTATTTTCTTAAACGATATGTATGATATAACGTAAAATCGTGTATAAAAACAAGTTTAAACTTTACGTGTAAAACAATAAACATAAAGTTTAACTAACATTATACAGTATCGCTTACATCGATGGATATTTAAATCATGTGAGCCGCGTTGTGCAAAAATAGGTCTTATGCCATATTTGGCAAACGAAGCTCCAGACCATCCTGCGCATCCGCGTTGTCTTTCGGGAGCTACATTGTCCGCCAATGAAATGTAAAAAAATGCATGTCACTTTAAAGCGGACATCGAAGCTCCTGACAAGTCTGTGCGAATGCACAAACTGGGCTAGAGCTTAGCTGGACGCATATGGCATAAGGCCCATTTTCGAATTATGCGGGTCAATTACATTTTTACCTGGTAGCTCTGAAAATCCACATCAGTGAGCAAACAGCACATGCGCTGAAGCAATTCCCCCAGTTTGAGGTGGAAAACAGGGGCCAAATGGCCATTAAGGTGTGCTTTTATTGATTTTAACTGTATTTTCATTAATAAAGTTTCTTGTTGTTTTGTTCTGATTTATCGATTATCATCATTTCATGCAATGGCTGATATTCATTTAAACTATCAAAATCATTCTTTAAAGTATTCAATGAATATTGTCAGATTAAACGTTCTGTACTCATAGATGGTTAAAAGGGTGAAGGTTACATTACACTAAATCATTTTGTATCCCTCCGTGGTCCATGAAAGTAGTGCCTATTTCTAAAGAGTTCCTTTTCTATTCGGTATAAAAAGCAATTAAGCGATCGCACACATGCTTTTTCTGATTATTTCCTGCATCCTGTGTGTGTCTGCAACATTTTGGCGCATTTTATTGGGGATTACGTTGAAAGATGACTGTTTGGGGTGCGTTTATTGAAAGAGGACAGATTTATCTTTAAAATGATACCGGTCTTGCAAAATTTGATATATAGGAGATACAAGAAAAATGCTTTGAAAGTTGGCAGTTTTATAATAGGACCCTATGGGATATTGAATTAGTGTAATATAACCTGAATATAAACTATTCAGATAGTCACTAAAGCGAGTTTACACGATCGTGGTATTAATTGTTTTCCAAACAGATAAACATTGATTTATAAATTATTTGAAATAACAATCATACTAAGTGGTACCAGAAAATGAACGAAATTATAGTTTTAATTAAGTAAAGCCTTTGTTTTAATTTCTAACTCATTAATGGTACAAGTATGCGATCGTAAACACATTTTATCTAATACCGGTATACCATATACATGAACATATTTGTGTGAAGTTTTCATCCGAAACTCAATAACTTTTGAAAAAAAAAACCGAAGGTTCAACTAACACAGAAAATGTATCCACCAATAATACTTTTCGTTCAAATAATAACGGTAAATGTTGTATTTTTTAAAAGGAATTTTACCCCCATATTAAGTTTTTTTCCAAAATCTAGCTCATTTTAAAGTATATTAAAGATTAGGCCAGTCAAATTTTTAAATGTAACTAAATGAAACATGTTTTCGCAACACAACTGAAGATATGCATGTCATGAGAGTCACTGACTCTTTCCTGAATTATGTGCCACGGAACAAAGCCATGGGCACTCATGTTTGTGACAAAGTTCTTGCTTTGCAAAGCACATGCCTTTTTTACAGGGCAAAGGAATCATGAATACCTATTGGATAACAGGCATGAAGGATTCAACGACAGTAGGCGAGACTGATTACTATCGTGTGAGAACGGCATCGCGCTTAGACGCGGATGACGTTGACGAGTTCGGCCGAGAGTGGCACGGCAACAGCAAGATAAGCATCGCCGACTCCGGCATCGAGGCGGAGAGAATGTCGGAAGATACGTACGAAGTCGTATCGGACGATCACGTTACTGTACACGATACAAGCATAACTGGGGATATTCACAACGATGTGAAGGTTGCTCTCAACTCCAATGGAATTGTCAAGAGTGGGTTGATTGAACGCATTAACGGCGCAATTGCAGACCACCAGGTGGTCAGTCATGTCCAAGACTTCGTCGATACTCTTGAAACTGTGTGCGAGGACAGTGAAATCGACAGGACGCCGGAAGTGAAGAAGATGTCTGTAGATTGCTTAGAGAATACCCTTATTGCAATCATGTAATGTTTAACAATCTGTGTTGAGCCCGCTGAATGTTTATAGCTGTACATTAATGAGCGGTGTTATATGGTCGAGTTGTACATACATCTAGATACATAATGCATTTGCATTTCATAACATTATACTTGATATGAGTGTGCCTTAATTGTTTACCGAGCAAATAATGTATTTTGTGACACGAAGAGTTTAAACACGCATATTGCTTCTGATTATTATCTGATTTATTTTTTTTATTTCCTTCCTTACATGAGTCATTGCATGAATCAATAATAATATACTGCATCTTGTATAAATGTTTAATGTAAAAAAATGATGTATTATTTGTTTCTTTGTACAGTCTAAAATATTAAACAGAGCTTGCGAGAAAACGCAATCAATATTGTGCCTAATAAAATGAATGATCTGCATTAATATGCATGTGCACTCATATATTTACAGGAGTCAAAATAATAGCACAACTGTAAAAAAAAAATAATTCATTACAAGTGTCTGGCGTTTTGTCTCAGATTAGGCTTATAGAGCGTCCTTGAGAAACTGCCCAGCAAAATAATGTATTCATGTTAAACTGTCCGTCTACAGTATGTGTTTTTTACAATTGCCACGTCGTTTATGGGATTATGCAAGCCACGTTTCGTGGTATTGTGCGATGTAAAAATTTAAGTTAAAAAAATGAAAATACGTTTTCCGAAATAAAATTGCTCAGTCCAAAAAGCACGTACTATCTTAAATGTGAAGTATATTAATTTAAAACATCCAGTTCGCATTATTGTCCCAAATCAATGTTTTTCTGCTTTCTCGATGGAATGCATTTTTGTTATAAATACAATGTCATAATACTTATTTGAAGACGTTTGTTTTCATTATTTGATGGTCACATGTGTGTTGTTTCGCCAATTACATTGAAACAAATCAAGTAATTATAATTTACGTTATAATAAAAAACATAAGCGATGCATAATAGTTACATTTTTTTATTTTTTGAACTTATTATAAAACAATAAAAAACGAAGGGAAGAAAAGGCCAACTAAATTGCTTAGCAGTATATGGTAGTATACGGTCAATCTTGGTCGACAGATGAACACAATTTAATGACAAGTTAGCTTTTAAATTGTCAGCGAATTATCGACAATGTTTGCCATGTAATATATGTTATTATCGTCGGGATACTTTCGTACCAACCATAACTACTCATTAACTTTATACACGTTTTTAGTTTTAAGCTTTATAAACGTTAAACCATAAACTGTTCTTGTTATTTAATTAACTTGTAATTCGTTTGCTATCATTTTATATCATCGTTGGTTCCAATTGTAATAGTTACGCTCCGACGCAAGTGTTTTGCCTTGCGTTTTACTGACATGAAAATATATTACTTCGATGCTGCCATTGCCTTCAGATGAATTTTATGTCTCCAGATAACAATAACTCAAGATTAAAAAAAACACAATGTCCTCAAAAACAAACGTTCCGCATATATAAAAATATGAAAGTGATGTCCTTCGAAAGCTGCGCCTTGAACACACGACACATGGCGTCTATCTATGATAATGCTTTCTTAGGTGAAGAGGAGGTTTTCCAGGAAGCTGGGCATCTGCAGGCCGCTGGGCAGTGGAACATCGTAACCCATCCGATCTAGCACCCAGAGGTAGCAGACGCGCTTCCACTCAGCCGGAAGTTGCCCACAGATCGATAACAATTGGATGTTGCCTGCAAGCACAAATGAGGAAGTATATGAAATCACCGATAAGTTCTATTCTAGGTAAAGACATGCAACGGAACAGGTACACACTCGATCATTTGAAGCGGTTTTAATCAGTGTGTTTTTCTGTGTCATGTGTGTCATTAATTTTATTTACTGCATGATACAAGCCATTCAGGCGAAGGGCATATGCAATGTATTCTAACAACATTGTGTATTCTTATTTGTTAGGAATTGGTTCAGTTTACATTATAAATAAGGTATGTGCGACAAAAAAGCATGTTTTATTTAACTTTTGGTATATGAAATACTAGTAGAACGTTTGAGATCAACGGCATTATTCTATTAAATATAACACAGAACAGTGAAATATACGCGCTATGACTTATTAAGTTAAAGGTAGCCCGATTGATGATATAGTATCCAAAGTTTACGTTTGTGATTGTACAAAACCATAATCGCGACATCGCCGAGCCTTGTGGTATTGTCTCGGGCCATTCTTTCTTCAATCCGTTACTATTAATTAAGTACGCGAACGCCAAAACAAAACACACGTTTGTGGTAATTTAGCATTGTCTATCTTAAATTTAACATAAGCAAACTAATAAACATATCATTAAATCACTGGAAACACATGTCAAGATATATGCTTCGCTGATTTGATTCGTAAATACGAACCAATCGATCTACATTTACTTAATATAAATTATGAAGCACATAAGCAATTTGATATGAAGCGCGATGTATGCATTAACCAAAAAGATTTTATTTAAATTAGTTCTGCTTTTCACATATTTCGCATTGTCTTAAGAAAAATATGTTTGTTAAAAGAGAATTGAAGATTTTTTTTCTTTTTCTTTTTTTCGTTGTACATTTTGCGTTCGTTCTGATCCACTGCCTGTTTCCTCTATGCGTTACTGGCATTTTCAAATGAACAGCACTTTCTTTCTCGTTTAATATATGTATATAATCATTACCGATAAGCTATTTAACACTGAACTTTGAAAGGTTGTCGAAATAATTTATTGTGAAATAAGTACAACAACATTAATTAGGTTAATATATACGCCAATTAATTATTATTTATGAAACTTACCAACTGCATCTCCTGCTATCATTCCCAGCAAACACGCAACTGTCAGGCATCCAAGAGCTATTTTCATTATCATTATTGCAACGACAATTGGCAGATCGACTCGCAGCAGAAGCGCAGCAATACGTTCAGCTTCTATAGGCCTACTGAGTGTTCAACTACCGCAGCTCGCGTTAATTGCCCAATGATGACGGTGACGCCGTAATAACAACAAATGCCACGACGTTGTGTCGCTAGCGCGTTGAGAAATGACCGTGAAGCTCTCTCTGGGGTCAAAATATATACAGTCCGTCAAGCCTCATTATGAATAGCGACAGCCACGAGATTTGCATACGCCTTAATTTTTATTTGAACGTTTTTTTTTTAATTTGATTCATTTCCCCATATGAAAAAGTTATTCACGTAGAAATATATATTTGTGCACTAAGAAACTCGTTGGCTCCCGTTTTGAAATTGCACAATGAGTACCATAAATGTGTCATTTATTCATTATTGCCTAATAAACATATATTAATTTCAATAAGCGGTTAAATTGTGACACAGCTGAAGCATGAACTATCAAATCGGAAAGATAAGGTTGACGTCAGCTAAAATGTACTTGTAATCATACTTGTTTATGGTAATTGAGTCAAGTGCATTGGAAAATAGACTCGAATAAATCTTAATAGTAATAAAGGACTTGCTGGGGAATCCGAATGAATGCTTATGGTTAACAAGTTTTGTTTCATAATATTGTTGAAACATAAATTTAAAAAAAGTCTACTTAAGCCTTTCCGCGTTAGTATTATTGAAACATTCACAGTTGTACGAGGTTCTAACGCCTTTTTCAAACACAGAAGAAACAACGTCGGCGTCAACTTGCGTATAATGGCGAAATGCGCTCTAGAACAATTCGTTCCAATATTATTAATTGTACGCCGTTCAATTTGGTGGTGTTAGCGTGAATTCGATTGTGGCATTTTGCTTCACCTTGATAAGTTTTGTTCATTAAGACAAATTTCTTCCAATATTTGTTATTATGCGTTTTAATACAATAGTATATCAAAACTTTTTCGTTAAGCGTTCATCAACTGGATTTATTTAGGGTGCAAGATTTTGATTTAACATCAGCTTATTTGTATAATTTAACATATCAGTCGATCGGAAACGATCGCATAACGAGTCTTTGCGAATATTTACGAACTATTACGACATGTAACGAATATTTGCGTAATGTTACTAATTAAATACAAGTAAAGAGTCGCATAAAACCTAAATGCAACAGTTGGTTGACGTTAAATAAACGAACGACATAAGCCTCTCTATGAAACATTACGAAATGTTATTAGAATATGCTTATCGACGCATCTCATAACGATATCAAATGTTTGTGCAATATTTAAAAACCTTTTCAGCTTTGCAAAAGCTTGCACAATTTCAGAGGCAAAAATGAGGAGGTTTGTTTGAAGACTATACGGTATTTCTTCGTTGAAATCGACGACTTACATCGCCTTGATAAGTTGATATTGCAGTGTGCTGCTGCTGTGGCCCAATAAGAAGTGTTCTAGCTATATTTTAACATAGTTTTGTTATATGCCAAGTTTGGCTGTAAACAGAATCCAGACATTCTCGGATCTGCATCACGAGTGATACCAATGCCAATTTTGCTAGATTATATCTGGTGCAAGGTGCTAAGACACGCAGTGCTAAGCAAGTTTTCTGTACGAGTCAGCTCTGTCAACTCTGACGAGCACTGTCTGAGAAGTATTGGATTGGAATATGACATGAGTTTCCATACCATAACAGTTAAAATAACCTACCGACAGTGTCACAAAGAAGCGAAACTTGCTTTACTGTAATGTTGCATTCAATCTCTGGCTCGTAACATTACAATTTTAAGGATTTGTTTAATAAAACTGGCTACAGTCGAGAGTGATATAGGTCGTGTGTTGCGACCTGGGTACAACAAAGGACGTGAAAATTAGTCCTTGTATATTTAATACATTTTTAATGTCACGCGTATAATAAATAATCGCATTTTTACTGCAAATTGTATGATTCTTCAAAACATGAGTTAGGTTAAATTACCACAATCTAAAATCTGAATGCTTGCGATGTTGCAAATCGGTTCCATTATATTTTAAGAAGCACAGCCCCTTTACAGTGACATCGCCATTATTCTGTAATGGGGAATTGTGTCCCAGCGTTAGTTAGCACCTTCGAAACGCGTATGGACTTCAAAACTACCGGTTATCAATAGCTATGACTACTTTTAAAAGACCATTTCGGATTTTGGTCTCAAGATCTCATGTTGTTTAATGTTTATGATAAGGAAAATCATACTTAAATTTATTTAAGATTTTTGTTTCCTTAAATTTGGTTCAATCATTTTGATTCTGTCATTTCGGGCACTTCTAACAACGATGAAACACATTCAACCAACAATTAGTCTGACTGTCCTGTATTATCTTGTTGAGGATGAAGTACCCAACTATGCATGGTGCAACTGTTAACTTTGAGGAAAGGAGAGGAGACCTGGTGCGACGAATAAAGGACAACAACATCAGGTGCGCAAGGAAGGGGAAAATCGTGATAAAAACTTGACAATTAAATTGAACAGTTATCCAGAGGAAATTATGATACAGAAATACTTCACGGTGAAATAGAAGATAGTGATATTTAATGTACCGTCATGTTTATATATATTTTTTAAATGTTGCTGGTGTTGTGTAACAATTATTATTTATTCAAAATCTACTGAAAACTGGAGTTTGCCACACTCTTGGTCCCGATGCAACATGTCGTTATTACGCATATTTTAACAATCATTTTATAAACGGGGGAATTTTTTTTACAATACATGCAAAGTCCTGATGGAGGTAGGAATGAAGTTGTAAAAATCTTTGTAAGCATGCAGAACACTTTGTTTTGCGCGACGTAACTTGTCCTGACGTGTAGAGGTCAACGTTCGTCACACTTGGTAATCATTTATACCGAATAGTTCCCCTTCTTTTTTTTCTGTACATTTCAAACCTTTAAACACATTGTTGAGGTCAAAACGCGCATTTTTATACGGATTAACCTTATTTTCCTAGTTGCATTAAATAATAAACGGAACATTCCATTTGTGAGGAGGCATTTAACTACACCCGAAAAAAAGAATCATTACATTGTTTTTATAAATGTGCTGCATAAAAAAAGCTCCAATAAATCGATGCAGTCTAAAGTTTTCACTTTTGCGCTTCGTCTATATTGTTTTTCAACACTTTATTTTTGTTACTCTTGCACGTATGATATTCGATCCTTTCCTTTATCTGTTGCAGTAGTAATTGGACGCAAATGAATATGGCTTTGTCATGTTACTTTCGATGGATTTAGGCTTCTGTGTTTGCTAGGGTACTTTTTATCGGTTCTTCACACATTTTATAACAAAACGAAAGTATTACTCGCTCAAATCCCGTTTGGGACATAGCAAAAGCATAGTGTAATTTTAAGCTATATACTCGACAAAACGACAACACATCGAAAGCAAAACTTGAGGCCAGTGCGTTGTCAAAAATGTCATTCATATTTCAATTCTTTAATAATGAGTGAGAATACGCCTTTAAAAATGCTGCACACTTGCATTTCCCGTTACAGCTCACAACTGGGGGAAAATGTAACAACGCATGTTATATCAGGTCGCAGAATCGGCGGGGTTCACAGCGGTTTATTACGGAATCCGAAAAGGGCCAAGTTGAGTGTCGCGCGTCGACCTTCGAGGTCGACGCACGACATTCAAGCGACATTCTCTCGACGCACGATACGACGCGCAACAATCGTGTGACAATCAAGATTTGAGTGTCGCATATCGCGCTGGGTTTTAGAAAAAAAATATCGCAGAAAATCTTGACTGTCGACTGAATTGTCGCGCGTCGTATCGTGCGGCGCTTGAATGTCGCTTGAATGTCGCTTGAATGTCGTGTGTCGACCTTCGAGCGCGACAATCGACATTTTCTCGACGCACGATACGACGCGCGACATTCAATATGATATATCGCGAAAA